>NC_048595.1:12827606-12895106 GCF_003668045.3 Cricetulus griseus
TTTTTTTTTTTTTTGAGGCAGGGTTTCTCACTGCACCAGGAGCTCACCAATTTGTCTAGGCTGGCTGTCCAGTGAGTACCAGGGATCCCCCAGCCTCTCCCTCCCCAGAGAAGCTAATAAAAACACACACACTTCTATATCCAGGTTCTTTTTAATGTGTTGGAGACCCAAACGCCATCCCTAATATTTGCATGGTAAACCTTCTACCAACAGCCATATTGCCAGCCTGCCTTCATTGGTAACTTAGAATAAAATTCACTTGAAAAGATCATTATAGGAGGTCTCTTGGCACATATCTTCAGCCTTAGCACTGGGAGGTGGATGGAAGAGGACCAGGAGGGCTGTGGGCCCTCTTTTCACAGATCCCACACCGAGTGGTCACTGCATTGTACTGTAACCCTGGAAACCAGACTGTTGTGACAGCTGCCTCTTAGGCATGGGTTGCTTGCCACTCCACCTTACTTAGAAGGGACAACCACAGTTTTGCTGAAGTGACACCCTCTCCTTCTTGGCCTTCAGAGTCTGGTTTGGGCTTAATCTTGACTCTGATTTTAGGAAAGCCATTTTCATCTCAACATGGTTCTGTGTCCCTTCCGTAATATGGATATGATGACATCTGTCCTGTGGACTGTGGAGTGGATATGATGACATCTGTCCTGTGGACTGTGGAGTGGATGTGATGACTGTGGTAGACATTGGTTCATTGGTCAGGTTGGACCATGTGAAAGCACCAGTATGCGAATGATTTTGACCAGCACATACTAGGATGTTCCTACTACTATTGGATATGAAGGATGGACTCTGGAAGTAGTAATTATAGCCCTCCTCCCCCATCACTCCTCCTTCTTGCCCTCTGCTCTTTACCCTATTCCTCTTCCCCTTCTTTTCTGTGAACTGTTTGCCACGTGCAGAGAACCCAGGCTCCAATGAGGCTTCGAATTGCCCACAGTTAGGCGTTGGCATTTCCCACCCTGAAACCTTCAGCTACTCCATGTTGCTTGGCCGGGTCAAGAACTGGGAGGGTGTCGAGCACATCTGGTCATTTGCTTTGATAAGGTGCAGTGAGGACCAGAGAGGCTGTTCCTTGCTGGTCTCTGAGTTCCTATTGAGTGTGCTTGAGGACCACCAGAAAACCCTGGAGGTAAGCCCTCTGCAGGGGGAGCAGCTGGTATTGGGGGCTGGGTGTGATTGTTGCTGCTTAGACACGGCGTTTCAGGTGAGTTTCATAGCCTTTCTTGGTACCCAGTGAATGCCCCAGCATAGTGCTAGAATTTTAGGAACAGACCCTGAACAAAATGCTCAGTGGGGAGGGCCCTGCTGGGGGAGACATGGATACCACATGTGCTCACAGACCAAGAGCTTCCATTCTAGTGGTTGGGGATCCAGCTCAGTCAGTAAAGGGCTTGTTAAGCAAGCATGAAGACGTGAGTTGGATCCCCAGCACCCATAAGGAAAGTCGGGCATGACTGCATATGTCTGTATTCCCACTGCTGGGAGGCCAAGACCAGAGGATCCTTGGGGCTTGATGGTCACCCACTTTAGCTAACTGGTGGGCTCCACAGTCAGTGTAAGACTATCTCAAAAAATAAAGTGGAGCACAACAGAGGCTAATGTCAACCCTGGCCTGCACACTGTCACACATGAACAAACATATGCATACAGCAATATACATTCAGGCTTTAAAAAACTAATTAAACCTCAATGGATGGCATATGAGGTCCTCTATGGCTCCATGCATATGTGCACTTGTGCACACACACACACACACACACACACACACACACACACCCCGTACATGTACAAAAACCAACACACAATGTCTTAGCGCCTCCGCATCTCAGATAGTACCTGGGGCATGTTTGCTTCTGTTGCATATGTTTGTAGTGATATAATCACTTCTCCTGTAACCACACACATAAGGCGTGGTCACTGTTGCAGGCACGGATGTCAATATATCGCTACATATGTTGGCATCCTCTCTCTGCTGGTCAGCATGACTGTCCTTGCGGTGGGGCTTTTACAGCAAACATATATAAAACCCTGGCTGGACCAGTCTTGAGGCTCCTGGGAGCTCCTGCAGAGTCACTCACTGGGGAACCGGTGTCTGAGTTTCTGTTTGGCAGCAGATAAAGGTGGCTATGTGGGCTGAGCACAGTGGGGGTGTGATTGGTGAGAGTTGGGGTTGGGAGGACGACATGGCTGCTGGCCCCAAGAGCAGGGGAGTGAGGGGAGTCAGACAGACCCAGGCCCCCAGCATACTTCTGTGCCTGAGGGATCTGGGTAATGTGTTTACCTCCACATGTTAGGACTCAGGGTCACACCCCAGCTGGGAGCATGGGAAGGGGACCAACTGGGTTTAAAAATGGGCCCAGTGAGTTTGCCAAACTTGGAAATGTCAGCATTGCAGCTCTGTCTTGGCATTTATGGAGCAGGCGTCTAAAGAAAGGAGTGAGGCCCGGCATCTAGACAGGCTCCCTTCTCGCTTCCTCTAGTTTTCGGTACAGTGGTGACTCCATTCCCGTTTCTTTTTGGATGTTTTCTTCCAGCTAAGGTGGCAATGGACACTACATAGATGGCCTTGGCTACATTCCCTGGATGTGCACAGAGCCTGGAAAACAGGTCTTTCTACCCATTACCCAAATGGTCTTCTGAGAGCCTAGGATCAGACAAGCTCCGAGAGTAATTTCAGCCCCTTCCCTCCCTTACCCCACAGTGTGAGCCCCACAGCTCTGTGCCCAATGGCCCTGATACTTTGTGACTGTTTCCTAAGAACCCAGCACTAGAACTTGTGGGAGCCATATGTTTAGTTTGGTCTAGGGAGAGAGGGTCCTGTTTGGGGCTGGCAACCAGTGTGTCATTTTCCTGTGGCAGATTGTGTTTTGAGTCACTATACATGTCCTTGCTGCTTCTACAACCACCTGGAGATGACCCTGTTTGCCTCGGGCATGCTAATGGCATGGTTTGGACTGTCTTCAGTCTAACTTGTGTGCAGCCCTTCTGTCTAGGTTGTCCCCTGCCCTCCTGAAGGAAGACATCAGAGTTCACCAGGCAGGTGCTTCTGGTCTGTCTTTCAAAGAGCCTGTTCCCTGGGTCCCAGACTCTCCCAACTTGTACCTGATGAGCAGGTCTGCTGAGGTACCAATGTCATATGCTATATGCTAGATGGGATGCAGGCCTCAGACTTCAGCATACAACCATACAGCCACCTGGGTGAATACCCCTACTAACTCCCGATGGTACCCGAATGGAGCTTGACTGCCTGTAGGTCATGCCCCCTCCAGCCCCGAGATGATCCTCTGTCTGTAGGCATTCAGGATGCTGGGTCTCTGCATCTTCCATGCTGTAATAGATTCTCTGGATGTCTTTGAGATCCCCAAGCACCAGGTACTCTTGTCTCATGTGGCAACCTGTGGAGGGAACATCTGTATCCTGGTTCCACTGAGAACCTGTGTACAACAAGCTATACTAGAGGGCATCCCCCATGACAAGATCAGAGTGTGCAGTAGTGGAAGGGACTTCGGTGTAACTGGGTGAGCCTGTGGTAGCCCACTTCTCTCCCTACAAGTACCAGTAGATGATTTAGGGGCAGGGGAAGTACACAGAAAGCAGGAGGCTGTGACTTGTCAGGTAGCTCTAGGGACTCACTCTTGTCAGATGGGAGCAATGGGTTAACTTCGAGGAGTGCAGGGTGGCATTTGTGGCTTTTGAACTCCGAGGGATCTGTAGTTTTTAATCATGTATCAAGAGAGGAATCTGGCTCAAGGAAGGAGGTAACTGTCACTCACTGCTGAAGCCCACAGGGATCAGTTTTTCTAAGATAGGTGACACTGGGCAGGTGCCCACTGCTGCCTCCATGTCTGGCACTCATTTGGCTTTTGCCGACATCTTTCTCTACTTATTCCACTCATAGCTGTGTATTAACTGGGGCAGGAGAAGTGGGGACCTTCTGAGGTTCCTGGCACTGTTTTGACTGGGGGTTTGGATGGGAGGGAACAATTGTCATTTATAGTTCCTAGCCTTCTGCCCAGGTTAGCCTTTCCTACTGCAGGAAAGTATCCTGTCTGTGTTTATACTTTTATACATTCAAACAGACCTGTACTTGCTGGCTTCTCTGGTGGTTGACAGGTTGGGTGGCAGCTAGACCCAGATGTGGGGCTTGCATTGGTTCCGAGGAGCCTGGGGCTAAGGAGGGGATGATCTGTGCATGAATTCTGTGTGTTGGGTAACATTGCAGACACTGGGCTTTGAAGTAAAAGAGATGGGCTCCTGGTGGATAAATTCTAGGACCTCTAAGGGCATTCACATCTGAGAGTGTCCGAGTTCCTTAAGTGAAACTGCAGTGTACCTCATGCATGCAGGCTCCATCCTTGTGTGCATTTAAAAACCATCTCCAGTGACTGATGAGGCCCAATGAAGTGTGAGTAGCTGTGCTGATTAGAGAACAAGAAAGACGGCTGCCCATGTTGCCTATAGAAACAATTCTGAGAATTTTCTGAGCCCATGGATGAGGAGAACCTGTAGATATGGTATTTCACACTGTGGAGAATTAAATAGACCCATGTAACACGATGGTGGGATCTGGGCTGGAAATGTGGTGGGATAGACTGAGGTAGAGATGCCTCCCAGACTTTGAATACACACTCCACTCTGAAAGCTTTCTCACAAAATGTGCTCACTTGACAAAGGAGCTGTGGATGCTAGGGAAAGAATTGCAGCTTCCCACCCCATCATCCCTATTGCCAGGGGCAAGCACACCAGCTCCTCCACCAGGCTGCAGGACTCACACTCCTAGGCCTCCATTGTGGATAACAAAGTCGTCTTTTTCCTCACACGTTGTGCCTTGGCAGTGCACAGGGCTTGCATGACTTCGTGCCAGTTTAGTGTGCCCCAACTGTTAGCCCACCCCTAACCAGTCTGTAGACTTCAGAAGACCTGGTGGCTTCTGGGGATGCTTATGGTGGCAGAACAACCGAAAGAAGGATACCTGAAAGCATGCGGACCTGAGTTTGATCCCTAGAACCCGTGAAGACTGGGCATGGTGATATGTGCTTATAACTCCTGGGATTGGTGGTAGAGATGGACCCCAGGTGTTGGCTGTCTGGAAATAGTGAACTGTAGGCTCAGTGTGAGAGAGGAAGACACCCAGCATTAATCTGAGGCCCACACACATGTTCTCATAGCCACACTCCTGCACACATACACAAACATCTGCCACACACTGCACACACATGCATATACAACAGAAAGGTGGGGAGTAGGAAGAGAGAGAGGAGGTACTGGGTAGAACCAGTGTCCTCTGGACCTCACTGACCTTACACAAGAAGACTCAGTTATGTCCAGCCATAGAGTTAGAGGATGTTTGTTACAGCAACCATTTTGCTTACTGACCAATACAGAGACAAAAGCTAAAACTAGTTTTTTTGTTTTCCTGCTAAGAAGGCAGCACTGCAGTTCAAACCCAGCCTGGGCTGTCCAGCACTGTGGTCTGACACTTACTGAAGGGGCTTTCCACTGCTAGCATTAGGAGCTAGTGCTGAGTGACTTGTGCGATAGTTGCGATAGGATCCAGAGGAAGCTTGGGGCTTCAGACGCAAGTAGGGATCTGGACAGCAAGAGAGCCTCGCTCACCGTATCTTAGATCATATGAGCTGCAGTTGCTCAGTCACAACTTTAGCCCCATACTCAAGTCCCTAGAAGTCCCCTGGGGAAGGTGAGCCTAGGACATTGACTCCTTGACAGAACAGCTTTGCATCAGCTTGGTACAGGCCAGGGTCTCCATCTCCAGGTCAATCTGCGGTTAACTGAGCTACCAGACGCAAGCAGTGGGATGAAAGAGTAAACTCCCATCTCCCAGCCTGGGTTTGTGATGCATTAATGTAAGAGAGGAAGGCTCCCTCTGAAAACAGTGACTGACGTGTGGCCTTGGGCTGTGGAGTGCCTGTCTGGCATGCATGAAGGCCCGGGTTCAGCTCCCAGCTCTGCATAAACTGGGTGTGGTGTGCACGCCTGTAATCCCAGCACTTAGTAGGTGGAGCCAGGAGGATCAGGAGTTCAAGGTCATCCTCAACTACATAGGGAATTCAAGGCCAGCCTGGGCTATGAGAGACCATGTCTCAGAAAAGAAAACCATGGCTGCAAATGTTATAGTGTGATGTCAGGCCTGTGTTAATTAGAAGCATTAATATCAATTGTGGCTGTCACTGCCTGGCCAGGCATTGCAGGGAGAGCTATACCTGTGGACTAACATATGCTCTGAAATGGGATGTCTGTTCAAGTCTCATTACTTGAAAGAGGAGGAGGTTCATAGGGTCTTAAGTGAGTTGATCTACAGCATCTGTTTCTAGGCTCTTCAGTTCTTTAGGGCCCCACAGGACTCCCTGGCCTGAGATTGGTAGACATGAGGTTTTCCTATGCTTGACTAAAAGCTGCTTTGGGGTGGTTGTTGAGGTGGTATAGTTTCCTTGCTGTTCCTGTGACAAGTCACTCTGGCCTAAAACAGCTTTGGGGAGGGCAGGGTTTGTTTGGCTTATGCTTCCAGATCATAATCCATCACTGAGGGAGGCCAGGGTAGAAAAAGGCTCAAGGCTGCCTTTTTCACTCGCTGGCAGGCTGTCCCTCTGCTACCTTTCTTACACAGCTAGGACCACCTGCCTAGGGAATGGCACCGCTCACAGTAGACTGTGCTTTCCTACCCCAGTTGGCAATGAGGTTAACTCTCCATGGACACTCCCCAGGTCAGTCTGATCTAGGCAATTCCTTAATAGAGGTGTAGACTCAGATGACTCTGGGCTGTGTCAAGTTGACAATTAGAGCTAACTAGACAGGCTTTGACCTGCTTAGCAGTGGTGTTTCCCTCTGCTGTATTTGTTGTACAGCTGAGCCTCCAAGGGTGGAAGGCAAGAAACTCAGCCGTGAATGGTAGGGAGGGGGTCCAGAGAAGATGGACAAGGGTGTTTTTCTTAATTATCTCTGGGCACCTGTCATCACAACCCTTTTTCTCATTTGATGCAGAGTGTAACATTTAACCTTTCTGTTCAAGCATCTACTCTGGCTGCCTGGAGTGCAATTACCAACTTTCCTACGCCTGCTCTCCCCGCCCTCACCCAGAAAGCTTTTAAACCTCCCTGGCCCAGTTACCAACTCTCTCCTCCGACTCTCCAATTAAATTAAAAATAGCAACAACGCAGGGCTGTGCAGGGCCATCAACTCCGCCAAGCTGCCATCACACCCAGCCTGGTGGGGTGGTGTGTGGAGCCCAGAACATGTCTGCCAACTCCAGCAAGGCCTGGCAGCTGCTTGGAACTGGGGGAGGTTTATGCTCCATGGGGGCCCTGGGGCTGTCTGCCAGGACAGCCAGGTGCAGGGGTGGGAGGCGGGGTCCTGGCAGCTGGAGGGAGGATGCATTGACTGGCAAAGGATAAAGGGAGAGACCCTGGGCAGGCCAGTCCAGGTTGTATGAAGTTGACACTTCTGATTTTCATGGCCGAGGTCAGGCAGTTGTACCCTGGCACTTGTCTTTGATGGGTTTGGAAATTTAGGATCCTGAGATGTCCCTGGAGGAAGCTTTTGGTTCTGCTGATGGTGAGTACTGAACTAGAGTCAGCACCAAGTACCCGCTGGGTTACAGATGGAGAAGTGAATATAGATCCAAGCTCCCAGTCAGCTTCTGGGTTAGAATCCCTGCCCCCACTGCTTTCTGGCTCTAACCTCCCTGTGCCTCAGTTTCTTCATCTGCAACAGGGACATCCTAAGGATGCCTCCCTTAGACTAGTTTTTGTGATTACTATGGACTTAATGAGTTCACATATTATAAAACACTTAGCCAATGCTGAGCACAGGGAGGGTCATTGTAGTAACTGAGGCTGGTTTTGAACTCACATTCCTCCTGAGTGCTTGGACTGCAGGCATGCACTACCACACCTGGCCCCCAGACAAACTAGAAGACTACCTCTCTCTGTAACTCAGGCTGGCTTTGGATAGAACTTACTATGTATTCCAGGTTGGCTTTGATCTCACAATTCTCCTGACTTAGCCTCTCCAGTCCTGAGATGACAGGTCTGCATCGTTTTGCCTGGGCCCCTGTACTGCTTCTCCTGCTCCTGCTCCTCCTTCTCTTTCTCCTCCTCCTCTTCACCTTCCTCCATTTTCTTCTCCTCCTCCCCCTCCTGTAAGATGGTCTTGGGACTGGAGAGATGGCTCATCAGGTAAGTCCTACTGCTTTTGCACAGGGTGGGAATTTAATTCTTAGCACCCATGTCAGCCCCCTGTAACTCTAACTCCAGGAAGATCTGATACCCTCTTCTGGCATCCTAGGGTACTGCATACATGTGACATATACTCACACACAAATAAAAATAGAAAAAAAAAAAAGGTCTCTTTATATAGCTCAGGATGGCCTGCAACAGAACTCACTATGCAGCTAGGCTGGCCCTGAACCCATGATCTTCCTGAGTGCTGGGACCACAGTTGCGTCCCAGCACACTTGGTCCCTGTATCTAGCACTCCTTACTCAGTCCTGCTCTTGGCTCACAGGCAGATAGGTGTTCATGATATAAAAACTCAAGGACCAGAGTGCTGAATTCCATGCCAAAGGCAGGCCTTTGTGGGGAGCTTCCTCTTCATGTCTGAGTGACATTGTGTACTGTAGGGTCCCCAGGCAGGGCTGGAGAGTGTCAGACTTCAGGGAGAGGTGGACAGTAGAGGTGTCTCTGTAGAAAGGTGATGCCTGAGGTGGTTTGACCAACAAGTTGGACTTTGCCCATGCTGTTCCTCTTGTGTGGGATGCTTGTCCCTTTATCACCCCCAGGGCTACTTAAGATAGAATGCTTAAGATTCATGGAGAGTGAGGAGAGGAGAAGGCAGAGGCTGGCATGAATAGTTCCTGAAGGACACTGAGTGTCATACCAAGGGTGGGGATTCCTGACTCCAGGGTTGTGGGAAGACCTGCCAGAGCCACAGACTAGAGGAACCAGAGTCCAGATCTAGTAGGAGAGTGGCCCATCGTGGGTGAGGGCCAGTCATTGATGGGGTGATGGGAACAGGTGTACCCACAGCTGCAGGCTAAATACACTGTCCCGTTTGCTTCTTCTTAGTAGACTAGGAATTTGGTGCTGGATGGTGCTTGGGGTCCAAAATGGATGGATGGGAAGGACCAGTAGATCTTCCCGCCAGTGGCTGTGGAGTGCATAGGGTCTGAGTGATGCCTGGAAAGGGGTGGGAGCGTGGAACCAAGGAACCATGGTAATCAAAGTAGAGGGCTGTCCCTGCCCCTGTAATAGCTGTGGTCAGCAACCTTTCTTGGCTTCTTAATTTCAGCACCCAGGACCTGGACAGCTCCTGGCTTTCCCTCCTGGCCTGTCTGTTCCAGGAAGCCACCTGACCGGAAAGGGCACAGGGTTGTGGTGCTGAACTGCCCTCATCTGGTCAGCTTTCTAAGTGGATTGTATTGCTTCCCTGGTGAAGGCCCTCTGGGAATTAAGGTCAAGTTATTTCTCAGTCTGTGCTCCCTCTGCTCTGGGGTCTTTATCACGTTCTAGCACACCAAGGGATGTCTAGGGCAGAGTCATGTCTCTCTTGGAGTCAGGAGACTCCTTGAGGTTCTGGGTTCCAAAGCTCAGGGAGGCAGGCAGCATGGCTTCCACCCATCCTGCCCTCATGCTTGACTTTCTCAGGAGGCACTGGGGTCCAGAGATGTCACCATGACAAGACCGTTAGACTCTAGAGAGGCCCTAAAATCAGAGCGGGAGAGGTAGACCACTCCTCTTTAATTAAGATGATGTTACTGTATTTGCCCAGCTCAGGTCACATCCTACCCTCTTCCGTGGTTCCCCTCTAAAGTGTCACCTCCCTCCAGAGAGACAGCCATGCTCAGCCCAGGAAGATGGTGAGGGGACGAGGCTAGTCCCTGTGGACACAGGCTGGGTGTTGCTGCAGATACAGAGGTCCCTAGGAGTGAGTCGACCCTCAGGGAGAGGGCAGGCTAAGAGTGAGATGGCCCTGGGGAGGGGGCAGGCTATAGACCCTTCTCCTCTGGCACCCTGTGTTGAGGGTCACCCAGAAAGCTGAGCCTCTGAGTGTACCCTGCAGCTCTGCTCCCCATGGAGACATTCAGCAAGGGGAGGGCTGGCCATAATCCGCCTTTAATTTCTCCAGGGCCCGCATTATAAATTCTATAACTCTAGCAGTCAAAACATGACAAATTCCAGGGACCGCAGCCCCCACCTGGGAGTAGAAAGCCCTTCGCTGCTTTCTCCGCCTTTTATAGCAGCTAATAAAGGCCTGGCAGTGGGAATTTAGCTGCTGCAGGTGGGGGGGGGTGGTTTCTGGGGGCACCTGGGCCTCCCCCTCCCCAACAGTGTCGCTAGCTCTATTATAGCCCCTGCTATGGATCTGGGGCAGTTTGTTCAGGGTTAATTGGGCCATCGATGATCCTGACAAGGGTGTAATGCTGTGTCCTAGAATGCTGTGTCCTTTATGGAAAAGGGACCAGGTTGGTGAAGGGAACCACAGCAGAACTGCTGAATTTTAAATGTGATTCCAATGCCATCTCCTGTCCGGTGGAGGCTGGGAATACAGCCTGTATAAGCGGTTCCTTACCACTGCTGTGCAACCCCTAAGCAGGTTTCTTAGCCTTTCTGAGCCCGGGTTTCCATGTCGGCAAAGTGACCCTGACCAGACACCAACAGCTGCTGTACAGTGAGTTTGTGTATCTGCAACCAGCGCAAGGTCCAGCCTAGCAGGAGGCCAGCAAGCTCAGGGTGGGGGGAGTTCCCTGGGTCTGTACTTTTATCTCTAAGGTCTTAGTCACTGTGTATTCATCAAACACATTCCCGGAGGGCCTGACGAAGCAGTCTATCATCTTGGGGGCTTTTTATCTCTTTAAAAGCTGCTGCCAGTTCTCATGAGCTTCCTACCTAACTAGGTTCATGTTCCAGTCGGGAAATGGGGGGCCTCTGCAGGCGTCAGTGGGAACAGAGGCAGGGGTTAGCGCTAACTACAGTTCCTGCCCTTGAGGAGAAGGGTGATGCCAAGGAGCCAAGATCATTGTGGTGATGAGAAAGGTGGATCTCTCTGGAGCTCTCTGTACACGGGGCAGTTTGGAGGAGAGCAGCGTGGCCAGGCTGGGTCAGGTGTGGAGGGGTCAGCCGAGGAAGTATAAGGTTCACACACTTAGCTGCTGTGCTCCTGCTGTGTGATCTCAGATTGACTGCTGGGTGTCTCTGAACTCTCATTCTTGTCTCTAAGCTGTGGATGAGAATGGCACTATCCCACAGTGTATGAAGGGTCTAAGAACTCTTGCTGGGGCTGGAGAGATGGCTCAGTGGCTAAGAGCACTTGCTGCTCTTACGGGGGACCTAGGTTCAGTTCCCAGCACCCATGCAGGCAGCTCACAACTGCTTTAACTCCAGTCCCAGGGGGTCCAGTGTCCTTTTGGGGCCTCTGAACGTACTTGCAGTCATGTGCATTAAAAATCTCCTGCATGGTGATGAGGACAAGGGATAGCTGGTGGGATGACTAACCTTGCAACTACCGGCCCAGAACCAAGGTTATGAGCTAGCCCATTCCAATATTCACCCCATCTGTGATCTGCTGGAGAATGTGAAGGGGATGGTTCTGCAAACCTAAAGCTGCAGGATCTTCATGACACAGGGCAACAGCAGGATAAACAACAGGAGTTCCAGTGAGGGCCTAGCATCTATAGTATAGCAGAAACCAGAGGCCTCCAACCAGACCAATGACTCTTTGCAACGAACACTTGCAGGTAAAGATATTTGGATAAGAATGTTTACTGTGTGACTCACTCTGTAACACTACAACATCCATGATGAGGCTGATTTTTTCTTCCTTTTTCCTCTTAAATTTTATTGGAGGAGCAGTTGCAAGGGCAGAGGACAGATACGAAGGGACGGGGAAATGAATGGCATGGAGACGTATGATGTGAAAGACACAAAGAATAAATAAAAAGAAAGTAAAAAGAAAAAAAAAAAAGCTTCTGCACACAGAATGTGGAGCACTGATCCCGGCTTGAGGGGCCCTCAGAGCGGGCTGGCTGCTGGAGTCTGAGCTGGGGGTGTGGCTGGCTGTGAGTGCACTGCCCTCCTTTTTCCAGTGGGGGGCACCAGCACCAGCCCAGCAGTGGTTACTACCGGCTGGCTGGAGGCTGGCAAGGGTGCTAAGTGGGCTGCAAATGTAAGTATACCCTCTAAGAGAGGCCTGACATCCCCAGGAGTTTCACAGTGTACCCCAGATAGGGTTTGTTAAATTTTTGTTTAAATTAGAAATAAAAGAAAAGGAGGCGCAGGATGAGACATGAGACTAAGAGATGTATTAGACGTGTTAACCAGTTTATTATAGGCCTGGCAGAGTAGGGAGACTGAGAGAGAAGAGGACCAGGGTTAGTGGCTGACCGCCATGGCCGGTCGCCATAGAGAGGCAGAGAGAGTGTAGTAGGTGGGAGAAGAGCAGAGAGAGAGAGAGAGAGAGAGAGAGAGAGAGAGAGAGGAGAGAGAGAGAGAGAGAGAGAGAGAGAGAGAGAGAGAGAGAGAGAGAGAGAGAGAAGAGAGAGAGTGTGTGTAAATGGGCAGGGGTCTGTCTTTTAAAGGGGTCCCTGACTGTCCTGTGGCCTGAGCTTGCCTCAGGTAGCCAGTGGGAGCCTCATCAGTGCTCTTTAGTACAGCTATTGACCTGCTGACCAAGGCCTTGACTATCAGTGAGGCAATGGTAGAACCATCCTTCCTGCTGGGCTGGCTCCTCCTCCCATTGTTCCACATGGCAGGCCACCATCTCTCTCTGCAGAGAGAGGATCTCTGCCTGCCTGCCCTACTCAGTGTTCTCAGTGGGCAGGTCACAGAGAGCCTGGGAAAGGCCACATGCACCTTGGCTCCTGGGCTTGGAGCTGTTCAGGGATCTGCCGCGTCTCAGCCCGATGCCAGAGCTGCAGCTGGGCCGTGCCCACTATTAGCACTGCCCAGCTCCTCTCCCTCCCTCCCTGGTCTCTGATCTCTGCTATGAGGCCTTTGATAAAATGTCTGTGCAGGTGAGATGGCTCAGTGGGTGAAAGTGCTGGCTGCATAGTCTGAGGGCCTCAGTTTCATTCTGAAACCCACGGTGGGAGGAGAGAAAACTCTAGAAAGTTCCTCCACTCTCTAGCTGAGAGCATGTCTGTATTTACACAAACATCGTGCATACACAATAATTTTTTTAAAAATAATTTTTTTCTAGTGTTGGGGATCGAACCAGGAACTCTTGTACCCCAGGCAAGTGCTCTACCTTAGAGCTTTGTCCACAGCGCACCCCATTTTTTTTTTACTAGGGTCTCACTGACTTGCCCAGGCTTGTGAGCCTCTTGCCTCAGCCTCCAGAGTAGCTGGGATTACAAATGCATGCCACCATGCCTGGTCCGACTGACCCTTCTAGAAGGGGCTCTCTGGTCCCTGCACCCCATCATGAAGCAACAGCCTCTCATCTGCCCCCCTTCCTTCCCTCTACTTCATGTCTTCTTGTCTAGAATGTAAGCTCTCTGAAAGTAGGGGTGCCTGCTGCTAGAACCCTAGGGCCTGCTCAGAGTATGTTTGCTGAGTGACTGAACGATGGACACTTTCTTCCCCAGAGTAGGTCTCTACCTACAGAGACTGGACAGCCAGCCTTTCCTGCTCTCTGAGTGCCCGACAGAGGCTCAGCTCCTCCGTGCAGCAGGACGCAGTGAGGTTTGCTCCCGTAGGACTTGGCGGTTGGCTGGCACTCAGTATGGTCTTGTGTTTACACTGACTGAGCTGATGTCCTGGGAGGTTTTAAGGCTGTCACTTGATGCCTGATAGAGTCTTTTGTTGTGTGCAGACCTCTGAATGCAGATAAGGATGACTCAGGTAGTGAGGGGAATGCCTCAAGGTCATCCACAGCTTCCAGCTCCACATGGGCTCACCTTATACCTTGATCTCATTTAGCACAGCTGCCCCGCTGTCCTGTCTGCCCTTGATCTCACCAGCCCAAGTGCATCCTGGGAGACTGTTCTCCCCTTCCCCTACCCCTGCCCCTTGCAACCTCCTCCCTCCCTTCCTCCCTCCCTCCCTCCCTCCCTCCCTCCTCCCTCCCTCCGTCCCTCCCTCCCTCCCTCTGTCCCTCCCTCCCTCCCTTCCTCCCTCCCTCCCTCCCTCCCTCCCTCCCTTTCTTCCTTCCCTCCTTCTGCACCTTGGGTCCCCCATGCCCACCCCATACTGCAGTCTCAGATCCAGTGTGTCTCCAGCCCCAGCATGTGTTGAACCTGATCTCTCTCAACTTGACCATGGCTATGAGAGTCTCACCCCAGTCTCTCTGGGCAGCAGGTGTCCTGGAGAAAGCCAGATACTGGGAGCCTCAGATTCTCGTCTATAAGTGGGGGTCAAGCAAACCCCCTGTGTTGTTGGAAGGAAAGGATGAACTCTGGTGGTGGAAGCCCGCCTCAGCTCCTGTCACTAGGTGTGTCATCTGGAGCTGCAGGCCTGGACACACACCCTCTCTTTTCATTGTCCTGTGAAGTCACTCACTCTTCCTGAGGTGAAGTCAGTGTCTTTTCCGATGGGCTGTGGGAGATTTGGGGGCTCAAGGGCAGACATGCAACAATGTGTGTCTCATCGCTGCTACTGCTGGGGCAGACACTGTGAGGCAAAATACCTTCAATTTTCTTAGCTTACAGATAGGGGAATCGAGGCACAGAGAGGCCCTGCAGAGACATGAGTTGATGACTCCCAGGGATGTTTTCTCTCATGTCACTTTGCTCTCTCAGGGTGGGGGACATCAAGGACCATAGGTTACATCCTACGTGCCTCAGGGGTGTTGTGCCCTTCTGGCTGCGTCTTGGAAGACTGGAATGTCAGTTTTATTCAACCAAACTTGTCCTTCTCCCCCAAATGAGGAAAAATGTCTTGGACACCCCTGTTCTGTCAGCTCCCCCCACCTGCCAGCCCCAGATTCTGAGAGGGAGGGTGGAAAGACGCCTGCGCAGTTCAGGGACTCCAGGCCCTGATTTAGTGATGGGAGATGCCATGAGGTCTCGCATTACTGAGCCTTCATTACTTTCACAAAATACGTTCCAGTGGGTTCAGCCACGGCTGTAAAGTGCTGTTGTAAATAATTAAACTCCACTTGTCAAGGGGGCAGAAAGGGGGCGGAGAAACCACCAAGAGAGTGGCTCAGTGAGGAGAGGCAGGAGTCCCAGGGCCTGCCAGGCTGTATCCCACTGGATACCTCAGCCAGTGAAGTCATAGCCAGTTTCAAGTGCTCTGTGCCAGCCTCAGCCCTCAGAGTGTCATGACCTAGGGAAGAAAATGTCTGAGGCAGGGGCTGGGGAGATGGCTCAGTGGGTCAAGTGCCTGTTGTCCAAGCATGAGGACCTGAGCTCAGGTCCCCGGCACCCAGGTAAAAAGATGAGCATGATGGCTTGTGTTCTGTAATCCCAGAGCTGAGGAGGTGGAGAGGGGAGGGTCCTGGGGGCTCTCTGGTCAGCCAGCCTAGGCTGTATGTGAGCTCCAGGTTCAGTGAAAGTATCTCAAAAGACAGGTAGAGAGCAATCTAGAAAGAGACTCAACGTTAACTTCTGGCTTCTAAATGTTCACACACAGGGAGGCGTATGCATGAGTGCTCTGGAGCTCGCACACATTCACGCGTGTGCGTGCGCGCACGTGCACACGTGCTCGCGCCCGCGCGCGCGCGCACACACACACACACACACACACACACACACACACACACACACACACACACACGCATGCATGCACACACATGCACAAATCTGCTTAAACCACACAGACACACATAACCTAGCCCCGACACAGAGAAAGGTCCCTCATATACTTATGGGGAGGTGGGGAGGGGGAGTCAGGCCTGGACCTCCAGAGAGAGATTTCTGTGGGTGGAGTCATAGACTGTCCCAGCCAGATGGGAAGGCCCTTCTGGTCTAGCAGTTTCAAAGATGGGAGAGTCAGGGCTAACAGCCACAGCAGCAGCTGGGTTCAGCTAGTCTCAGGACAGGAATTGTTTAGTTACCCACAGGACAGGAACACAGTTCAATACTCCAACCCTACCCTCTGCTTGAGGGCAGCCCTGGGCAAATGCCCTCCTGGCCTCTCCTTTCTGCTAACATCACCAGCTGCCAGCTGGTGGCCGCAGAGAAGTCATTTGCCTTTCAAAGGGCTTGGGTGATCTGTCTGCAAAGTGTGATGTGTCCTGGCTCTGCTCTGAGGACCCACTCAGCTCCCAGATGTATCCTGGGTAGGAAGGCACCTCTTACCCAGGGGCAGCTGTGGAGAATGTGCTCTGGGAAAGGGAGGCCAGAGACAGCGGGTGGTCCAAATCCTAGTGCCTACCTCTTCCAGGCAGCCTGATCTTCCCCAGCTGTGCCCAATCAAGGCCGAGGGGACTATTGTGTGTGCAGCTGGCAGGGCAGCAGGCACAGCACTGTCAGCTGAGTATAGTTCTTGCAGAATCAGTCCCATCCTCAGAACCCCGTGGGGCTGTTCCCTTGGTGGCAGAGCATCCAAGTTCCCTGGAAGGTCCTGGCCTGGATCAGGCTTCGGATTGGCCACAGGTGATTGTGTTTCCCACAAAGTAGCAAGGGGATGACAGCTGCTTCTGGAAGCTGCCCAGAGCTCTGCCCTGGGGCCGCATGCATGCCCCCTTCCTTTGTTCACACCCCAGTTTCCAGCCTCTTTTCTCCAAGGCAGAGGCTCTGTCGGCTGTTGTGAAGAGGGTTGATGGAGACTAAGGCACCTTTTCCTCTTTAATACTGGGAGTCGAATCTTGGGTCTTGCACATACTAAGCAAGCGCTGTATGGCTGACCTACATTCCTAGGTCTTACTGTGTAGCCTGTAGCCCAGGCTGGCCTTGAACTTAAATCCTTAAGATGCTTTTTCTAGCCTTCCTCGTGACTCCTCCTTGCAATTCTTGTCAGGCCTCTGGAGATAGAGACTCTCATTCCAAGGGTTGACAGGGACCCCTGGGCAATTCCCAGACACCCAGCATTCGCAGGCAACATCTCTCGAGGCTGTATTCTAGCCACACAGCCTCGTTTGTGATCCTGCTCTGTGCTTCCTTGATGGGGAATACGGCAGGGTCAGTCAGTGGTCACACATGGGCTTTCCACATTTGTCTTGTTCGGACATGCTCTGGGATGCAGCCCAATCCTTGCCAGGCAGGCAGATGTCTGGAGCAAGTCCTGTGGGTTTCTTGGGTGTAGGAGTGGCTCTGGCCACTAATGCCCAGGGAAAATCTGCACCTTCTTTCCCACCCATGCTACCCATGCCTTGGTCCAGCGTGGAAGCTGTGAGAGCACGGCAGCCTGGGGTTCAGTTTCCTACCTTACTCTGCCAGCCTCCTGCCACCAGTCCCCAGAGTCCTGCCCTCAGGGTGTAAGGTGGGAGAGTCAGGAGTTGGGAGCCGGCAGGGCTTGGTGAGATCTGCTCCATGGTGAGCCAGCACCAGTTCTTAGGCTTGGCATGTGTTGGAATTGCCCACATTCTCCTGAGTCCAGCTCCTTTGGGCCTGTCCTCTGCCTGCTGCTGATGTCTTTTTAACCCTGGGATCCTCTCAGCATCCTCTAGCTCTCTGCGATCCTGGTCCACTCTGCCCTGATTAATAACTCTCCTTCCACTTGACCAGGCAAGCACACATGTAAAGAATCTCTCTGAGGTCCCCTGAGGGCTTGAGGGAAGAGATGACACTTCACCCACCCTTCTCACCTGATGGGGGGGGGGACTTCAGTACCTAGGCACACCCCCTCATTTCCTCACTGCATGCTCCTACCTGTTTTTAAGCTCTGTGTATGTGTGTGTATATGTGAATGTTTAAGTGTGTAAGCATGCATACAAGTCAGTGTAGGGGTGTGTTAGTGCATGGGTCTGTGAAAGTTCTCAGCCACCTCTATGTAAATCCTGCTGGGGTGGCCTCACACTTCACCTTGGAATTAATGGAGTTACACCCATTATCCTTGGGCTTCATACAAAATCAAGATCCAGGTAGCTCTAATTTTACATGGGATTCCTGTGGTGATTTAAAAGACAATGGCCCCTGAAGGGAGTGGCACTATTAGGAGGTGTGGCTTTGTTGGAGTGGGTGTGGCCTTGTTGGAGGAAGTGTGTCACTGTGGAGGTGGGCTTTGAGGTCTCTCATATGCTCAAGATACCGCCTAGGGAGACAGACCACTTCCTGTGGCCTGCAAGATGTAGGAGTCCCAGCTACTTCTCCAGCACCATGTCTGCCTGCATGCTGCTATATGCCACCATGATGATAATGGATTAAACCTCTGAACTGTAAGTGAGCCACCCCAATTAAATGTTTTCCTTTATAAGAGTTGCTGTGGTCATGGTGTCCTTCACAGAAACAGAAACCTTAAATAAGATGGGAGTTGGTAGCAGGGGCTGGGGAACTGCTGTGATAGGCCACACCATGTTTTTGTTAGAAGGAGTGTGGACCCTGACACTGTGGATTAGAAAGTAGTTGAATACTTAATGGGCCATCCTAGTAGGAGCATGGAAGACAGTGGTACCAAGGATAAAGTGAAGAGTTTTGGATTAATTCCATTGGCAGAGGAAATCTCAAAAAAGCCTAGTATAGACTCTGTCCTGTGGTTATTAGTGTTAACGCTGATGAAGATTTATAGTGAAAAGAAGCAAGCACAGCAAGGAAAAATAGGAAATGTACAGATTGAGAAAGAGGCACCAGCAAGTGGAAGAGAATTAGGTCCCAAGTTCAAGGAGATAAATAGATTAAGAAATGGAATAAAGGGAGTGGTGACCTCAGGGAAAGATCCCACCCAGCTAAATTTCCAACTTGTGAAAAGGAATTAAAAAGCTTAGAGCCAGGTGTGATGATGCATACCTGTAATCCAGCACTTGGGAGGCAGAGGCTGGAAAATCCCTGAGTTTGAGGCTGACCTGGTCTACAGAGAGAGTTCCAGAATAGCCAAGCTTAGGCAGTGAAGGAAACAATAGAAAACAGAAAGCTGGTGAAGATGTAATTGAATGAGGAGGTCATGTTCCAGCCCCAGCAAGCAGCAGAACTTGACAGCTTCAGCCTCATTGTCCAGCAGTCCCCTGATGGTGGAGGTCTTTATTCTCAAAGCTCAAGTAAATGGAAGATTTAAATGCCGAGGGCCCAGTGGCAATGCTTCTCTGCCGTGCGGGTGCTCGGCCTGGGGTCTACAGCTTCTGCTGGGGTGGAGGAAGGCAGCCATATGTGCTCAGGGGTAGGAGGAGGGCAAGAGGGGACAGAGGAGAGCTCAGGGTCATGTGCTTTGGCCCCTCCTCTCCTCCTGCTTCAATCGAGGCAGGGAGGGCAGAGGGCAGCCCCCCCAGTTATCTTTCCTGACCTGACTCCAAAGGGGGAGGGTGGGCTTGTGTCCTCTCTTCCTGGGTGCCCCTAGGATTCGCCACCTCTTACTACCCCTGTGCCTGCCAGGAATAGAAAACCCATAGGCATTTATGGTGCTCCATAAGGGCAGACCTACACCTGTCTCATTCACAAAGGATACAGCAGGTGCTCAATAGGTGTGAGCTTTGCTAACTCAGGCTGCAGGTCCTCTCCACTTCCTCTAAGGGGTGTACTGTTAAAGCAGGAGGATGCCCAGCTCCTTTGTGTGAGGACTTGGGATATGGTGCCCATTCTGGTGGGAGCCCAGGGACCCGAAGTCCACCCTCCTGGCCTGTCTGCTTAGAGTCAGTCCATGAGAGAGAGAGAGAGAGAGAGAGAGAGAGAGAGAGAGAGAGAGAGAGAGAGTGTGTGTGTGTGTGTGTGTGTGTGTGTGTGTGTGTGTGTGTGTGTGTTCTGGGCTCTGGGGACCACAGGATGGAGTCTTTAGTTCATCCAAAGCTAGTCCCCTGCCTACAACCTACACCCTGTCTGCCCCCCTGCCCCTTGCCACTGTAACAGGAGGCGGGAACCTCATGCAGATTTCATGGGACAGAACTGGCTCAGCGGTAGGTGGAGACAATAAATGGAGGTGTCATTTCTGTGAACCAGTCCCTGTCGGATTAGAGGATGGATAGGGAGCTGGATCTCCTGGGGAAGCTGATTAGCATGCATGTCTGTGTGCACATGAATGCATATGTACATGTAATTGCATGCTTGAGCACATGCTTACATGTGCGTGTGTATGCGTATGTATGTGGATGGGTAGGCACATGTGTGTACATGTACACTGACACGTATTCCTATAGACTCTGTATACGAATACATGTGTGTACATGAATTGTGCATATACGAAGGTGTGCATGTGTGCACATGTGTGTGTCCTGCAGTGCTCTTCTCTGAGGCTGAGCTGTCCCCATTCCTCTCTGGGGGAGCAAAAACTTTTGTCTCAAGAGTGTCACAGCTGGCCTTCACTGGGCCGGAAACACAGGGCATCCACTGTCCCCTCTCTAAGTCTCTAGTTTCTTCCTGGCCCTGGACTGAGGCCTGCCTCACTGCTGCTGGATAGACAGGGTCGGTGCTCTGTCTTGTGTGGTTATGTTTGTGGAGCTGGGGCCTAAGGTAGCCTGCATTCCCCTCTTGCTGTCTCCAGTGCCAAAAGGCCTCCACCCAGGTTGTGGGAAATACAAGCCATTTCCATCCCTGTCAGGGACCAGGCATGGGTTGCAGAGCTGTGAGTAAGGTACCAGCCACTCTTCTGGGGCTATGATGAAAGTTCTGAGACTGGGAGTGGGAGCTGGAGTACCACAGTGATATCAGATCCCAGAATGTTCTGGGCTCACAGATCTTCCTGAATCAGGAAGCTCTGAACTCCCGGATGAAAGGGTGTGCTCAAGTCCCACCTGTGTTTGGGCATTGGATGTGTGGAGACCTGGCCTCGGTTCCTTGACCTGGATGTACACACACACACACACACACACACACACACACACACACACACACACACAGAGAGAGAGAGAGAGAGAGAGAGAGAGAGAGTGAGAGAGAGTGAGAGAGAGAGAGAGAGAGAGAGAGAGAGAGAGAGAGAGAGAGAGAGAGAGAGAAAGAGAGAGAGGAGAGAGAGAGACTCACACCACCATGAAGGTCTCCATTGAGTGGATGATACAGACTCGAGTTCATGTTCCTGGGCAGGATGGCAGGCTGAGCACCCAGGGTTCCGTGCTACTTTCTTGGGTGGTGGCTTCTTTGCAAATCCCAGCCTTTAAGGCCCTCATGTGATTGGATGGGACCCACCTACATTGTGAAGGGTGACTTTTAAAGTCAACTCACTGTAGATGCTGGTCACACCTCAAACAGCACCTGCTGCATTTGGGATCTTCTATGTGTCCCTCCTGCCCATAAGATGAGAGTTTTGTCCTTGGCACTATTGGGAGGTGGCAGGGGATTTTAGTCATAGAGGGTTTGGGACACTGCATCTCTTCCTCCCCCGTTTCTCATCCTGGCTGTGACGTCACCAGTGCTTCCTCTGCTGTGTGCTCCTGCCATTGCTTCACGACAGTCCCCAAACAGCCACCTGAAAGCTCCGAGACTGTGGGCTAAAAAATCAGCCTTAGTCTCTTTAAGTCAATTACTGCAGGGATTTCCTTACAGTAGCAAAGCACTGTCTGACATAATATTGTCACAGCCACATCTAGATGAGTGTTTGCCCAAACATCTGGACCCACAGCCTGGCCACAGTGACACCTAAATCTGTCATCATGGACAATATGGTCTGAAGGTAACCTGGACCTTTGCCCCTACTGTGTTCTGCCTCCCAGGCGCTGAGCAGCAGACTACACTGAGGACACCTGTTTTGTTCTCTGCTGCAGCCAGCCCTCCTGGCTCACTGGAGACTCAGTGCATTCTGGTGGAGTAAACACTCCAAGAGGAGGCTTATCTCTTCTGAAGGCTGCTGTGGTGTGCATTAGCTATTCAATAGATGTTTCTGGAATGTCTGAGTGAGTGTTTCAGGGATGTCTTTAGAGCAGAGAGGCCCACGGAGATTTCTGCTCCTTCTTCCCTGCTGTCTTCCCCCAATTCGCCACAACTCTAGGCTTCATCTTTCTTCACCTCATCCCGGACTGCTCTCCCATCTCACCCTGCTCTGTCGTCTCGGCAGGCTCCACCCTGCCCAGCTCTTCTAGCTAATGCAGAAGGTTGGCTCCATGTATGCCCGGCTCCGGGACTCAGGGTTGGGATTTGGCCAGCGAGCTGTGGTTTCTGAGTCAGGCAGAGGCAGTGTGGCCCATTCACTCAGCCTCCACCAGCTTCCTTGGTAGTGTCCTATGAAGTACAACTCATGGACATGGCTTCCTCTCTGTGAGGGTTACCTCCTCCCTGCCTGCTGGACCCATGTCCTATTGTGCTCACAGACCATCTCCTGCCCTAGTGTCTCACACTCTGTCTTAGTCACGACTCTATTGTTGCGAAGAGACATGACCAAGGCAACTGTTATAAAATAAAGCATTTAACTGGGGGCTTGCTTGTGTTCTGGAGGGTGAGTCCATTTTTATCACGGCAAGAAGCAGACAGGCATGGAGCTGAGGCAGTAGCTGAGAGTTTTCCATCCTGATCCTCAGGCAGTCGTGGGGGCGAGGGGGGAGGGGGAGAGAAAGAGGAGAGATTGGGCCTGGTATGGGCTTTTGAAACCTCAAACTTCACCCCATCACCCAGGGACACAGCTTCTCCAACGAGGCCATACATCCTAATCTTCCCCCAAACAGTTCCACTGTTGACTAGGTGTTTAAATATATGAGCCTATTGGGGGCATTCTCAGCAAACCACCACACACTCCCTCCTACCCCAGGGCCTTTGCACGTGATGCACTCACTCTGGGGCCCATTTTTCTCTCATGTTCTAATAACAAACAGAGATCCATCTAACCCCAGCTCAGGCATCACTCATCCAGAAAGACTTTCTAACATACTTGCTGTACAACCTAGTGATGTCTGACCTCTGACACCTTTCCTCCCCACTCCCTCTGGAGATTGAAGTCTCATGAATACTGAGGACTCTGTACCACTGAGGTAATCCATCTCAAAGCCTCACTTGTCTGTGAGAGGCTTGTGGAACCCATATACATTCTACATCCACATGGGCCATCTCTCACTTTTTTGTTGGTTTGTTGTTTTTTCCAGACAGGGTTTCACTATGTAGCTCACTCTGTATACCAGGCTGGCCTTGAACTTAGAGCTCTATCTGCCTCTATATCCCAAGGGCTGCACTTTCCAACTTTTAAAAAAGTTTTATTTTGATATGCTTATTTGCATGTATGTATGTGCACCATGTGTGTGCGGTGCCCACAGAGACCAGAAGAGGGAACTGGATCCTCAAAAACTGAAATTATAGATAGTTATGAGCTGCCATGTGGGCACTGAAAACCACATCTGGGTCTACCAACCCATCTGTCCATCCGTCCATCTACTTGTCCACCCGTCTATCACCCATCCATTCATCTCTCTCTTCATCCATCTATCCACCCACCCACCTGCCCATATATCTACCTACCCACTCACACGTCTATCCCACTGTTCATTTATTCTTCTACCCGCTTTGCATCTGTAGGCCTAGCCACCCATCCTGGACCTCTCTATCTGCCTATCTATCATTTATTCTCTTATCCATCCATCCATCATCCACCCATCTGTCCATCCAGTTGTCCACTTATCTGTCTACTCACCCACCTGCTCACCTGTCCATTCTTCCACCTATCCTCTTGCCTATCCATTTCTTTACTTACCCATCTATCCATCCCTTTACCCATCCTTGCACCCATCTACCCACCAAGCCACCTGCCCATTTATCCACCCACTTACCCATTCATCCATCACCCATGAATCCATCCATCCATCCATGCATCATCCATGCATCCATGCATCCATCCATGCATCCATCCATCCATATATCTACCTCTCCCACTCTCCCTCTGTATTCCACCTGCCAATCGATCTTTCCATCCACCCACTCACCATGGCCTCACTCCCATTACTAGAATTTGCCTCCTCAGGCCAGCACTTTGCCCGAGTCCCCAGCATAGCTCATGTGTCAGGAGTTAGTTCGAGCCAAGGGTACAGTGAATGTCTGTTTACTAATATGATGGCCTAATTAGCTCCACAAGGTCACTGTGAGGACATTATGTGGCTGGGTCCTGAGAGGTGAGCACCATCTGCTGTGATGGTGACTAGCCTTTCCTCTGCCTGCTTCAGAGGAGACTGACTACCTGGGGACCACAGCATCCTCCCCAGAGGCTTGAGAGAGGCCATCACCTGTCCCTTTAGGAGCCTGTAGGAGACTCAGCTGACTGGAGAAAGCTTAACTCTGGAGAGGAGAGAGGTGGGAGGTACTTGGAATGAAGTGTCCCCTGCACAGTGTTTAATTATTCTATCACAAGACAGTAACTGGGCTTTAGGATTTTAATAATTATTAATAGAGTATTCAATAATGAATTACCGTGAACAATTAAAATTAATTACTGTTCTCAGAGTTAATTAAATTATTCCTTCACTAGGACAAGTGGCTAAGCACACATAAAAATTAAAGGCCAGTCACAAGTCTGCAGGAATGCTGCGCCATGGGTGGGTGAGTGAGGCAGGGTGCTTTTCCCTCTCTGGCCAGGGGGAGGCGCTCAGTGAACAGGCGGGAGGCTTGGTGGTGGCGACCTCGTGGGTCAGCCTCAGGCTGGCTTCTGTTGGAGCCCTCTTCCCCACTTTTCCTTCTCTCCTTCCTTTCTCCTCCCCACTTTTTCTTACGGTTCATCTCTTCTCTGCCCCATGCGACAGGGCTGCCCCTGCTGGGAACGGGTGAGCTGACACCTGTCTCTCATGGAGTTCATGGTCCAGGAGACCTAGCATTGTATGTATTTATGTGGGCAGGTGACTGGGGTTGACTGTGCATGCATGTGCCTGCCGGGGTGTGTGTGTGTGTGTGTGTGTGTGTGTGTGTGTGTGTGTGTGTGTGTGTGTGTGTGTGAGTGGTTGTATGGTGTGTGTAGTGTGTATGTGTGTGTATGAGTGGTTGTATGGTATGTGTAGTGTGTAGGGTGCACATGTGTGTTATGTGTGGTGTATAGTATGCATGTATGAATAGCATGTGTGTGCTGTGCATGTGAGTAGTTGTGTGTGATATGTGTGTGAGTAGTGTGTGTTGCACATATCTGTGCGTGTCTCACTTCCTTGACTCTCTGAACCTCTTCCCTCATTCCTGAAGGGCATTGAGTGGAGCTATAGGGGAAACCAAGGCTCCAGAACCACTCAGATTAATTGCTGGGTAGCAGTCGTGACTGTCATTGTTCATGTCAGCTGCTCGGTGACGTCACACCTGGCTCAGGTCTGTTAGGGTAGGAGCAGCTCTGCAGAGCCCCCGCTTTCAAACACAGGCAGGATGAGATGTGAGGGAGAACATTCTGGACAGAGGGAGCAGCATGTGCAGGAGGCTCAGAGGCTTGGCTGTCCTGTGCTCCTGCGATGGTGCAGGAAGACTTGTGAGGTGGAGGATGACTTTGGCCTGGAGAAGTGTGGCAGTCACCCATCACGATGGTACCATGTCCTGTGTCCCCTCCTGCTATGGTATGCATGCCTATGATTATAGAACTCTGGAGGTGGAGGCAGGAGGATCAGGAGTTCATGGTCAATCTTGGCCAAATAGTGGGTTCAATGCTAGCCCGGGCTACAAGAGACTCTAGCCTGATGGATGGTCTCCTAAGACTAGCTTTGAAAAGCCACTGTGGCTTATCTCTTGCTTGGACCAATGGCCCTGAGGGAGCCAGCCACTGTGCTAGACCACCCCGTGGAAGGTCCAGGGGAGAAGGGAGGCCTCCTGCCAACAGTCAATGGGGCTCTGAGGTCTGTTCCAAAGGCCACATGGACAGATGAGCCATTGTAGAAGATGTCATGGAGCCTGGAGACAGCTGTGGTTGGCACATGGTAATTCAAACCACAGGAGCCCTGAGCAGGCTGTTCTCTGTGTCCTAACTCATACCCCAGAGCAGCAGGTGGGATTTTAAGCCAGTGCTGTGTTGGGGTCATTTGTCACTCAGCACTGATGACAAATACAAGCATTCGCAGAGCCAGTTGTGGAGAAAGGGGTGCTGGTATGTGCCTTGACCCTGGAAGGTCAAGCTTGTGGTTTGGAAAGCCAGAGCCCAAGGAGGGTGTGGGGACTGACAGAGGATCTCACATTACCCATCCATTATTCATTTATGGAACCCCAGGCTCAGGGCTGAGGGCAGCTCCATGATAGCTCATCGAATCCTCCCAGCATCCCTACAGGTCTTAGTATCATTATGCTAATTTCAAAGATAAGAAAATCGAGAAGGACTGAAAACCCAGCTCCATATCGCACAGCTAATAGGTCAGGTGCAGTGGAGCAGTTGCCTTAGATCTCTGGAGGGAAGGGGGGGGTTGTAGGGTCTAGGATAGCAGGGCGGGGGAGCGGGGGAGAGGATGAGGTTGTGGGGAGCCAGGCGCCTGCAAGAGCACAGGGAGAGGAGGAACCCAGAGGCTCCTGACCGTGTTGCTGTGGGGTCCAGGGTGGCAGGTGGTTCCCCTGAGCTGGGGAAGCAATAGTTGGGGCAACTAGGGGCAGAGGAAGGAGGTCTTTGGGGATGTTGTACTTGAGGTCCTGGTGTGTCTTGTATCTTGAGGGGGTGTCTGGGTAGGGGCCTCTGAGGTGCCTGTGCCTCTTGCCTGCCCCACTCCCCTCGGCTCTCATCAGCAGTGTAGTTTTCCACAGGCTCGCCTCCTCTTCATCCCTGCTTCCCTGCCATTCCCCAGGCACAACTCAGGGTCTCTGCCCACAGTCCGATGGGCATGATCAATGTCCGCTTTGGTATCTGTCTCCCCTGATTTTAATTTCACTCCTGTCCCCATGGCAGGTATGAGGCTGATCTGTCCCACAGAACAGGGTGGATAGACAGCCTCACTACATCCTTAACTACATCCTCAGGTCCTGATGTCTCCAAGTATCGAGTGCACATGGCTTGGCCCACGGTGGTGCCCCCGGATGTCAGCAGACAGTCATGAGCCTGAGGTAAATCCTGGAGTGGGGAGAATGCCTGCTGAGGAGCTCAGGACTGAGGTAGACCCAAAGCTGTCCTCTGACCAACAGCTTCCAGGGACCCCAGGCTTGGCCAACTGTTGGATGCGTACTTACCACGACCACGATACATATCACAGCTGAGAGACCACGGGCATCCTGGATCGGGCTCTTTGGGTAGCCACCAGGTTGAGGTACCATCTTTAGATTCAGTCTCCTCTGCCTGTTATCATGTCTGCAATTCTGGATCCAACCCCATCTGGCACTGATCTAGTCCATGTAAGGATCCCAGGATGGATTTATTAATTAATTTCATTATTTCTGTAACAAAATACCTGTCCAAAGCCGTGAAAAGGAGAAAGGTTTCTTCAGGCTCACAGTTTGAGGGCACAGTCCATTATGGCAGGCAGTCACGGCAGCAGGGATGTGAGGTGGCTGGTCGCATTGCATCCACCACCAGGAAGCACCAAGAGGTGGATGCTGGCGCTCAGGCTGCTTTCTGCTTTTCATTCAGTCTTGGTCCCCAGCCCCTGGGATGATGCTGCCTGCATTCAGGGTGGAGCTTTCCATCTCTACCTCATCTAGAAACTCCATCTCAGGCATGCCCAGAGGTGTGTTTCCATGATGATTCTAAAAGCCTGCTAAGCTGGCAAGATTAACCATCCTAACAGATGCCCAGGCCAGGTGGGCAACACCCTCATCAGTGCTGGCAGAGACCAGCCCACCCGTGTGTCACAGCTGGGTGCAGAGAGCCTTCTAATAACAGCTTGAAGGCGGGGCAGCCTTGGAGCAGAGCCTTGGGAGGCATTGGACAGTGGTGGAGACATGCTTGTGCCCCTCGTTAGGAGTGAGATGCAGTGACATTTTGTGGATTGTGGCCAGGGAGGCTGATAACCTTACAAGGCACAGGACGCTCCCCTCCCTGCCACCACCACAGAGTGACGCCACCCCAAGCCTCACAGTGCACAGGCTGGGAAGCCCTCTACTGAGGCACAGTGCCTCTGCTCCAGGTCTTGGAGATCCACAAGGCTCTTTGTGGATGTGGCTGCCCCATCCCTGATCCCAGAACAGGATCCTAGGGAAGAGAAAACATCCAGTAGTGGGTGGGTGGAGGTGGCACACGGCCACCCACACTCCCCCACCCTGTCCTCAGCGGAGTGTCCTGTACGCGGGGCGGTGGGAGCTTCGAGGGTGGTGACCAGGCCACTCCTACCCCCGCAGACTCTTTTTATTATTTTGTCATCTGGGGCCTTTGGATCTAGCCAGCATGAGTGTTCCCACCACGTACTCTGGCATGTCAAGCATTGTGACTTCATTTTGCTACCAGGAGTTGAATTTCTGTCTCCAACTCCCTTTCTGCCCGAGGGCAGGAAATGTAATCTCACACAATTCCAGCAGAGCTCAGTCATGTCAATGTAAGCTCAGTCCAGGCAGACTTGGACTTCCTTCCCTCAGTGGGGGTGGGCAGGTCCATGGTAGCCCCAAACCTGCAGGCGGTGTGTATACCTGTCCTCAGCCCGTGTCCCATGAGCCTCTGCAGATGACAGGATCCAGGCCAGCTCTGAGGCAAGTCAGCTCCTCCCTAAGGTGCCACATACCCCTCTGGTCTACAGGAATTAGATGTGCTTTATGTCTGTCTCCCTGGAACAAGACTGGAGGAGGGGTCCTCCCCCACCCCTCCAGTCTCCTCCCCGCACCCTCCAGTCCTCCTCCCACCTCTGTCCCGTCCTCTCCCTCCCCACCTTCTCCAGTCCCCTCCTCCCCCACCCCTCCAGTCCTCCTCCCCACCCTCCAGTCCCTCCTCCCCACCTCTCAGTCTCCTCCTCCCCATCCCTCCAGTCCCTCCTCCCCCAAACGCTCTCCAGTCTCTCTCCCCACCTCTCCAGTCCTCACTCCCCCACGCCCTCCATGTCCTCCTCCGCCACCCTCCAGTCCCTCGTCCCACCTCTCCAGTCTCTCCCCACACTCCGTCCATTCCTGCCCACCTCCAGTCCCCTACCTCCCACTCGAGTTCCTCTCCCCGACCCTCTCCAGTCCTCTCCCCACCTCTCCAGTCCTTCCTCCCACTCTCGGAGTCGCCATCCTCCCACCTCTCCAGTCGCCTCCTCCCCACCCATCCCTCCAGTCGGGCCTCCTCCCCCTCTGCCAGTTCCTCGCCCCCCCTGAGTCGCTTCCTCCACCCTCAGTCCTCTCCCTCCACCTCCAGTTGCGCTCCTCCGCACCTCCAGTCGCTCCTCGCCGCCAGACGTCTCCAGTCTTTCCCGTCGCCACGCCTCCAGTTCCTCTCCCCTCCAGTCCGTCTCGCGCCCCCTCTCCAGTCCCTCCCTCCCACCTCTCTCAGTCTTCCCCCACCTCTCCAGTCCCTCCTCCCCACCGTCTCCAGTCCTTCCTCCCCACCACTCCAGTCGCTCTTTCGCCACGCTGCAGCCTCCCTCCCACTCTCCAGTCGCTCTCTCCCACTCTCCAGTCCTTCCTCCCCACTGCTGTCCAGTCCTTCCTCCCCTCAGTCGCTGCCTCCCACCTGCCAGTCCTCTCCCACCTCTCCAGCCCTCTCCCACCTCTGGCCAGTCCTTCGCTCCGCCACCCTCCCAGTCCCTTCCTCCCCACCCCTGCCAGTCCTCCTCCCACCTCTCGTCGCAGCCCTCCTCCACCTCTCAGTCCTCCTCCCCATCGCCTCCCGTCCCTCCTCACCCACCTCCTCCAGTCCCTCTCTCCCCCCCTCTCCAGTCCCTCCTCCCACCTCTCCAGTCCTCTCTCTCCAGTCCTCCTCCCACCTCTCCAGTCTCTCCTCCCCACCTCTCCAGTCCCTCCTCCCCACCTCTCCAGTCCCTCCTCCCCCACCCCTCCAGTCCCTCCTCCCCACCTCTCCAGTCCCTCCTCCTCTTCTACCTCTTTCTCCCTTTCCGCCTTTTCCTTCATCTTTCTCTCTTCTCCCACCCCCTCCCCTTCCCCTCCCCTTCCCGCTCCTTTCCCCACGTCCATTTCCTTTCTCCCCTCTTCCTTATCTTCCTTCTTGGGCCTTTCCCTTCCCACACCTCTCCTCCTCCTCCCTTCTAGTTGCTCTCATCCCTTCTCCTTCCTCCCCTCCCTCCTCCCTCTCACCGTCTCTTCTTGCCTCTGCCTCTCCTCCTCTACCCCTTCTTTTCTCCCCTCTCCCTCCTCCCATCACTGTTCCTCTTCCCTCTCCCTCCTCCTTAGTTAGAATCCTGCAAATCTCTCACTCTCTGGTGCAGAAGCCCAGACTTTAACCCCAATTCCCAAGGGCAGAGTTGCTCAAGCTGTATTTGCAGACAGCTTCCAATTCCCCTGCTGGCTTCAGACATCGCAGGTGAGCTCTGCAGACCACAGCTTCTCTGTCTCGACCACACCCACTCATCATCTAGGGGCTCCACAGAAGCCCTGCCCAAGTTGGCCTGGTGGCATGCTGGGCCTTCCAGGAGATCAGGGAGTCACCGGCCTTTCCCCAGGAGGGACAAACAAGGCTCAGAGAAAAGGGGACATCTGTGAAGGTTGCTCAAGGCACAGAGCAATGGAAGGCAGCCAGCAGTACCATCCGCTGGGGAAGGAGAGGATGGTGGCCTCAGCAGGTGATTGCAAGTAGAACCTGGTTGATGAGTTAGTGCCAGCTGCAGGGGTGAGGGCTCCCTCCTCTCTCCTCCCCATGCCCTGTTGGGAACTCCTCTGGCTTGATCCTCACAGTGAGCCTGTGTGGAGACACTGAGGCTCATGCTGTGATGGGAGTTTTATCTCTTTATATATTTTTTGAGACAGAGCCTTATGCAGCTGAGGGTGACCTTGAACTTGTGATTCTCCTGTCTCCATTCTGGAGAGCTTGGATTGGAATTGTACAACCATGCCCTGTGTATTGGGGGTTGGGGATGGACCCAGGGCCTGTTCATGTCTGGCAATCATTCTACCAACTGAGCCACATCCTAGGCAGAGATGAGGTTTACACAGTACTGTGTCTTTGCTTTATAGGGTACATACTCATGGGAGCAACTTAAACAACATTGCAGTCTAAAATGTCATCATTCCTTCTTTGCTTTTATTGCCTGTCCTTACACTGTCCCCTCCCTCCCCTCAGATAACCAAGAGCCAAGAGGCAATCCCATCTGTGGATACACAGGACATATGCACACATGGCGGGGCCCCTAGGAGAGACCTGGGGGGCTGCCACACCCTCGCAGCTTCCCCACTCCTTGACAGCTCCTCTTGCACAATACCGGCTGCACTTTCCACTCCGGACACTTGAGGTCAACCAGACCAATGTGAGGCTGTCCTGTTAATGGCTCTAGTTCCAGTGGTGTGGTACCCTGCGTATCAATCTGCCCCCCTGTGATGCATGCTCCAGCGATGGTGTGGTACCCGGTGTATTCAGGCTATCCCCTTTGATGCATGCTCCAGTGATTTCAAGGTTTCTGCTCTTACAATACCTCGACAGCTGCCGTGGTGTGAAGGTCCCCGGATAATGGTGCCTTCCCATCCGAGGATCGATTCTGGAAGCATGGCTGTGGGTCAGGGGCCGCAAACGGTTTGTGTTTTCATAAATACCAGGAGCAGGAGTGGGATTGCAATCTAAATATGTCTGACTCCAAGGCCCTGGAAAGATCAGGCAGAGGATAGCGATAGGACCCGGACTTTGCCCAGGCTGTCTGGAGTGCCCGGCCTCAGGGTTGGAGGCTGGCATCCCAGCTGATGGGGTTCACTGTGGATACAGCATTATCCACTCTCAGAGGCAACCTTCCGGGTAGGGCAAGTGGGGTGTCACAGATGAGCAATCCCGGTCACTGGTGATGGAGACCTGGGGAGAACTTGAAATAGGAAGTCATGGCATATGAAGAGCAAGTACTCTGCTCTTTTTATTTATTTATTTATTTATTTATTTATTTATTTATTTATTTATTTATTTTTACTATTTTATTTTTTTTATTTGAATTAGAAACAAGACTGTTTTACATGTCAATCCCAGTTCCTACTCCCTCCCCTCCTCCCCTACCACCCCCCAACTAATACCCTACCTATCACATACCCTTTCTGCTCCCCAGGGAGGGTGAGGCCTTCCATAGGGTGTCATCAGAGTCTATCGTATCCTTTGGCATAGGGTCTAGGCCAGCCCCCGTGTGTCTTGGCTCAGGGGGACTCTGGTGCTTCTATGGATAGACAAGATACAGGAGCCATCTCTACTCTAGCCTGGCACAGGTGTGAGCACCATCTCACAATGGGTTGTCCCTGTCTCTCCTTGCTGCCTCTGCTGTCCTGAAGACAGTGGGTCTTGAATGGTGCCTGGTAAGAAGATAGTGGATTTGGCATACACCAGGAGACAGAGCCCGGAAGAGTGTATGGATGGGGTTGCGGGAGGGGGGGGGCAGAAGAAAGGTGAAGCTGGCAAGTGGGGGAGTCACTACTGTTGCTGATGTCATTTATTGAGTGATGGCTTTCCCGTCACTGCCAACCCTGTGTGCCATCACACGGAATTCTCCTAGACACCCTAGGTAAGTGTATAATTATATCCCTACTATGTGCTGATGTAACCAGAGCAGACAGAGGCTGAGTCACCCTCTTCAGCTGCTCTACAAGAACAGCCAGGAGGCAGATACAAGGTTGTCATGGGGACAGCACTGGGCAGGGGGGTCCAGGAGGACTCCACAGGCAGGGCAGGGTGTGCCTATCCCTCCCAGGAAAATGCCACTGCTCCTGAGCTAGAGACCAGACCCAGTAAGAGTGTCCTCCTTAGGCAAGGCTTGTCTTCATCTTCACTCCTAACATTGGCCTTTCTGATGAGGTCATCTGGTTGACAGGTACCACCCTTTGAGTCCCAGAGAACCTTCCAGGTCCAGCCCATTTTTCTGTCCATCAGCCTTGGCTCTGTACTTTGGAGTGTTCTGCAACTGTTTGGCCAGTTCTGCAGGTCATGAGGAAGAAGCTGGCCAGGGCCTCCACCACCATCCAGTGTGGCATCCACACTGGGTCAGCCCCTACAGGTGTCATCAGAGTACCCTTGATGTGAGACCTGGCTCTGGCTCTCCTCTCTGGGCCTGACTTTGATTTTCTTCAATTTGTCTTTGACTTCAGATCCCTTCCCCCACCCTGTGCTCACCCCAGAACCTGAGAGTGAAGGAGTATCCTGCCCACTGTGGTACCTGAGTCCATGGTGCCAAAGAACCTGTGTGTTCTAGTTTTTGGACTCTGTTGACAAGAGCAGTGGCCAAGAGGGACACGGCAAACAGGCTGCATGGTAGAGTATGTATACATGGAGAGAGAGAAAGGAAGGGAGGGATGGGGGAAGAGGGAATTAGAAGGGAGAAGAAGGAGAGAGGGAGGAGAGAGAGAGAGAGAGAGAGAGAGAGAGAGAGAGAGAGAGAGAGAGAGGAGAGAGAGGGAGAGAGAGGAGAGAGAGAGAGAGAGGAGAGAGAGAGAGAGAGAGAGAGAGAGAGAGAGAGAGAGAGAGAGAGAGAGAGAGAGAGAGAGAGAGAGAGAGAGAGAGAGAGAGAGAGAGAGAGATTCCTTCTAAGCCTCAAGCTCAGCTCTGAGGACAGGCTGCACACAGACAAATGGGTGAAATAGTACAAAGGTTCATAATGATACAGTGATTTCCAAGCGATTATCTGGGATAACAGTAATTACATCCAAGAACAGAGAAGGTCATGGTCATGGGTCCCATGGCTCCACTGCAGCCAACGCTGCCAAGTGGCTGCTGCCACAGGTGGAGGGAGCAGGAGGAGCTGAGGAGGTCCCAGCTCTGCAGTAATGAATCCTCTGAGTTCACCCGAGGCTTGTGTTCCTGGAGAAAAGTTTGCTGTTGGGCCTCAAGCTACCCAGGAAGCCCCAGCTCTGGCAGTTTCTTGGGCACTGTAAAGGGCTTCTCTTTGGACCAGGGGACTTCATGCTGTGCCTCTGCAGGGGTGAGGCCTGGGCCTCATCATTCTTTCTTCTGCTCTCTCTTCTTCCTCATTGTCGCAGCACCGTGGCTTCCCACGCTCACCCACCCTGAGACATAGCCTTTCTTCACCCCATGCCCATCCACACTCCCCCGTCCTCTCTTGCATGGCCACCGTGCAGCATACCCCTTCCAGTGTCTTCTGGGCCCTCTTCAGCCTTGCACACCCCACTCCCACATTTCCTCATCCACCCATCCTATTACCCATCACCCTCTGCTCTGGGGCCATCCGTGCTCTCTGCCTTCCCGTGGGGCCGTCTGCCTCGTGTTTCTTCACTCACCTTCCTCCCTTCTCCCGCTTGATTCACTCTCATGTCCGCCCGTAGGAGTGACTGCACGTCACCTGCCTGCATGTCAACCACCACTTTTTACTATCGGCTACCAAACAGTATCCATCCGCCCATCACCGCTACCTATAACTCATCACTAGCATTCATCCACCTTACCCAGTGACTCAGTACCCATCCGCCAGCTATTTACCCATCAGCCATCACTTACCACCCACTCAGCCATCACAGAGTCGTCATCCACCCATCTACCTATCACCCATCCATCACCCTCCAACCACACACTCATCCATCACCCATCACAAATCAAATGACCACCTGTCACACAGCAGTCACTCATCCACACACCCGTCACCTATCCACCATCTGTCTAACCATCACCCACGACCCATCTGTCAATCACTTATCACCTATCACCCCCAACCACAAGCATTCTTTACCCATCCACTCAGTACCTAACTATAGCCTATCAACAATCATACCATCAGCTACCCACCGATCGCCCACCCACATCTAACCACCACCCACGATCCACCCGCCAGTCATTCATCGCTGACCATTCACCCACCATCACTTATTACTAACCAACCCATCACTTCTCACCCACCAGTTCCCAGTCTCTATGACCTGTATACGCATCACTGACCACTCATCACCAATCAGTCCATCATCCATCCCGCTCACCCATCTACGCATCCATACCCATCGACCGCCCTGCCCACCACCAATCCACTCATCACTCATCCCCATCATCCATTCTTTGCCACTCTGCCCATCACTCTTTCTTCCATTCATCACTCACTGTTTATCCTCTCAGCACCCGTCTCCCCATGACCCTTCCTTCTCTTCATCACTCACCGCCATCCACTCATCACATTTCTACCTATCATTCACCCGCTCATCCATCACCCATCTACTCATTACCCTTTCCCTACCCATCACCGTTTCTCCCGCCCATACCAACCACCTTATTTTCTTATCGCCCACCATCCATCCCCATCGACACGCTCTTCTCCCTAGCTCTCTCCTGGCTCCACACCCATCTCTTCCAATTGCTCTCCTATCAATACTTCAGGCTCAGTCTCCATCTGTCCACTCTTACACCCACTACTCCTTTCGGCTCCCTCCTACACCCTTTCTCTTGGCACTACTCTAGGCACTACTCTTGTCCCTGTGCCCTTCTAGCCATGCTAGGCCATTTTTCCTGGGTGGTCCTTGCCTGTCACTGCTCCCATTAACCCCATTGTTCCTGTACCCACCACATTGTCTCTACCCTTTCCTTTGCTCCAAGTGCCTGGCTGAAACATTCCTGTTGACATCTGTCCTTTGAGGGTTTACTTTAGGCTGCCTGTCACTGGCAAGCTATATATATATACCATACACAGTCTTCAGCCGGGGGTGAGAGTTCTAACATAGCCAGGGTGGGTCATCAGGTGTACAGGGGGGACTTCCTCCTCTCCAAGGAGTTAATGTCATCTGTTTCTGAAATAGTTGAAGGGTTAAGTGGGATTGCCCGTCAAGTGTCTGGCAGCATACATGGTGTCTTAGTTAAGACTTCCGTTGCTGTGAAGAGACACCATGACCATAGTAACTCTTATAAGGAAAACATTTAATTGGGGTGGCTCACTTGCAGTTTCAGAGGCTCAGTCCGTTATCATTATGGTGGGGAGCCTGGCAACGTGCAGGCTGACATGGTGCTGGAGGAGGAGCTTCGAGTCCTACATCTTGCAGGCAACAGGAAGTTGACCGCGACACTGGGTGGCATCCTGAGCTTAGGAAACCTCAAAACTCACCACTGCAGTGACACACTTCCTCCAACAAGGCCATATCCACTCCAACAAAGCCACATGTCCTAGTGGTGCCACTTCGTATGAGATTATGGGGGCCAATTACATTCGAACTACCACAGATGGCATCCATGTAAACTCTGCTAATGGAAAGCTCAAATGAAGAGAGAGTACAGAGTGGATGAGAGCCCTCCTGTGTGGGTGAGGGGCACTGTCCCCACTCACTGGGGGCAGACTGGTCTCTGGGGATGGCATCCTGTTCTTTTGTTTCTTGTATTGCAAGGTCTCCGTTCAACCCGCTGTCATGTACTTCAGAGATGTTAAAAGCAGATTCAAGAGTGGGTGGTGTAGACAGCAGGACATGCAGTGTAGACAGCAGGACGTGGTTGAATCAACTTCACCCCAGCAGGGGCCCAGAACTCGACAGCAGGCATCATACCAACCACTCATTAGAGACAGGGGACATACTCAGGCATATGTAGGCGTCAGCAGAGTCTGTGGTCATAGAGGTTTCCTGCTGAGGGGAACAGGGCACCAGACCCCAAAGGGGATACATACCAAGTGCTTGTCCCACATGGGGCAGCATCACTACGGAGTTTCAAGGCCCAAAGCCATCACTGTGCTCTGTACCGTGATGTCCTTTTCCAGGGGGATGGCTGTTTTTGAGGGATGACTATTCTATGCAGAATGGCTGTCTCAATTCTCTATTGGTTGCAAAGTCTTTTATTTGTTTTGTTTTGATTGTTTGAGACACGGTTTCACGTAGCCCAGGCTGGTCTCAAACTTTCTATCTAGCCCAGGATAACCTTGATCTTTTGATCTTTCTGCCTCTACCTGCCAAGTGTTGGGATTCCAGGTGTGTGTTACCGTGTCCACTTCATGAGGTGCTGGGGATTGAAGCCAGAGTGGAAGAAACCTAGGAACTGGCAGGGGCCCAGACTGACACAGTAAAGAAGCCAACTTGTACAGGAAGACTGGAAGCCTTCCCCACCTGGGCTTCAAACAAAAAAGATGGAGTATGCTCAAGAAAAATGACAACCACACAGGAGGCAGGTAGGTGTAATGTCCTATGAGCAGTCAGGGGCTCGTGGCCCAGCAGCATCTAAGCTTTTCCCTCGGCTCTCTAGCCTGATTTCAGGAGTGTATAAAGAACCATCTTAATTTCTACTTATATTTTCTTTTTTAAAAAGATAGTTATTTATTGACTTACGGTGGTGTGGGTGTGTCATGCAAAAGCCACAGCACGCATGTGGAGCTCAGAGGACAAACTGCCAGAGTCAGTTCTCTGTTTCTATTATGTGGGTTCTGAGGATTGAACTTGGGTCATCAGTTACGGCCCCAAACATTTTTATCCACTGAGCCATCTCACTGACTATTTCTATTTTTAAGCACAGGTCCCTAGTCCAGTTCTCTGCCCTGGAACACAAGAGCCTGAGACCTCCAGTGGGAGTCCTCTGGGGTTCAGACCTGTAAGACAAAGATTATAGGTGAGCAGTCTACCAACTGAGCCCACAATGGAGGATCTTAAAATCATGTTCTCTGATTTTCCATCATATTCTGTGGCATAATTGCCTGTAACCTGCTGATCCAGAGTGACAACGGAACAGTCTCCAGAGAGATCCTTGAAGCAAGTCCTGGCTTCTAGCATTTGCCCGTTTCCCTGATGTAAATGCCCCCATCGTAGCTGATACCAGGTTGCCTAGGTGACATTACCCACAGGCTTGGGCAGTGGTGCTGGAAGAGGCCATCATAGACAGACAAACTGTGGAGGGTACAGGAAGACCCAGCTTCTCCATGATGGGCTCTGTGTTTACCATCTTTGTTCTTACTGTTATTTTTTTCTTGGGAAGTTAATATACTTTGTTAATAATGGCTGTGTTTAAACACTGACTTACAAATGTCCTGAGATTTAAACACCAGCTCCCCCAAGACCTGTGAGTCAGCTCAGCAAGCCCCTTCTTGTAGTTCAGATGGGTTTGCTTTCACAGAGCACTCATCTCCAGAGGTGTGGGAGAGTCTGATGCAGAACTGGGAAAACAAGAAACCATCTTGACTCTGAGCTTAAGCTGGGCATTTTCCAAGGCAAGTGACCTGGAGTCACTGTCCCTAAGAGATGAAAAACAGCATGTTTTCCTGAATGGTTGAGATGAGAGGTGGTGGTGGTGGTGGGGGATGGAATGTGCTTTGGTCATTCTGACTTGAGTTAAATTCAGATTTTACCATGTGACTCTGAGCAGGTGACTCAGCTTCTCCGAGTCTTCGGAGTAAACGAATCTATTGACAGACATTTATTGAGCACCTGCTGTATGTCAGATGCTAGAAATAGAGAAGTAAATGAGGGCACAAAAAATCTGTCTCTGTCAATGAGCGTATGTGTGTGGTTCTGACAGGATAACCTGTTCAGTCACTTGTCAAACAGTGGCCCTCACTTCTCCGTTTCTCTCCTTTTCCTCCTTTTCTTCTCTCCTTCCCTCCCTCTCTCTTCTTCTCCTCCCCCACCACTGAGTATTGCTATGTAGCTCAGGCTTGCCTAAGACTCATTATGTAGCCCAGGCTAGCCTCAGATTCGTCATTCTCCAGTCCTAGTCTCCAGTGTGGGAATTCCAGTCATATGCTACCACACCCAGCCAGTCGGCAGTTTTCAGCAGCACCCATCATTATCTGTTGCCTGGTTCTCACTGCTTCCCGCACTGCAGAGGTTGGATGGGGAATGGTGGCTCTGATGCTAGTCATTTTCCAGACAAGGTCATAGAGCCACTAAAAGCACAGCTTTTGTTTCATTGTAAGGGCTTGGCACCTGCTGTTTTTAAAGTTGAAATTGATTCTATGCCTTAGTCTGGTGTATCTTACGTGGAGTTCACATTATTTGTTCATTTATGGCCAGTCCATTCACCCATCTGTCTACACACTCATCCAATCCATCTACCCACCCACCCACACACTCATCTGTTTACCCATCCACCCATCCACCCATCTACCCAGTCCCCCTCCCCAGAAGATTTGTGCCAACAATTCCAGTACTTTCTTTACTTACATTCTATTAGTTTAATTCTTAGGCCCTGGGTGCTCTGCCCCAGGAAGCTGGGCTTGACTTACATCACTGGCGAATTTGGCTCATGTACTCTAGTCCTTGACTTGGGTGTTGATGGAATGGATATAGGGACCCTTGTGAGCTCAGAGCAGAGACAACATGGATGACTGAGTCAGGGCTGCTCATCCAGGGGCCCAACTGAGTGGAAGGGGCCCTGGGATCCTTCACTAGTGGCCCAGTCTCCTGTGGAGAGACCCAGGCCAGAGGCATGGCAACCCTGTGGTTTTCTTCCCAGAAGCATCTAGACCTGATTCTGGCCTGAGACTGTTCAACCCACCTCCCTACCTACTACAGCTGGCTGCACTCCCGCTCCCCTTACAGTCTCAAGCCTTTCATCTCCCACTTGGTTCCCTTGGGCAATTATTTACTATTTCCTTCCACAAAGTGCTTCTGAGACATGGCTCTTATGAAAGATGTTCCATGGGATACAGTAGGACGGCGTCATAATTCACCCCGTCTCCAGCCGAAACATTTGAACGACAACACATTACCGTCCAATTTTGCCACTCTCCGCTGCAGATGGCAGTAGGAACCCCCTACTTGGGTTCACAGCAGAACTGAACAGAAAGGCTTTGGCAGCTGTGTGGTTGAAGGGAAAGCCACGGTGTGTGTATGTGTATGTCTGTGTGAGAGAGAGGGGGGACCTCCACCAGACTAGGAGCTTCTGCAAACAGGGACATAGGAGGACATAATTCCAGAGTCAGGCTAGCGGAGTGTAAGGCTCAGTGTTGTTCTCAATAGCTTCCAGTTCCTTGACCAGAGCCTCGGGCCTTGGTCTCTGCACCTCTAAATGGGGACTCGGATATCTACTCAAAACGTTGGTCCTGATGATCACCACCAGGTAGACAATGTGCATTGGTTAGCCAGGGCTGTGGAGCAAATGACCCTTAGATCAACAGCTCAAAGGAACAGATCAGTATTGGTGCATCCTGTCCCCAAGGCTGGGGGATCCAGGAGCCATTTATCTGGGTAATTCGTGCATCACGGAGTGCCCCAGTCAAGATGTCAGCTGCCATCAGTCATGACCCGAAAGCTTGCCTGGGCCCGGGAGATCTCTGCATGGCAACTGCAGCTCCTCCTTTTCTCATTGGCTGGTGCCCAGGCTTCATGGCCACAGGGCTGGTGACATGGCAGTCAGAGGAGAATGAGAGAGACGAAGATGGCACCACATCTCGCCTGACCCTTGTAGGGGTTTTGTTTGTTTTCATTTGATATTGTATGATAGTGAAGGGGCGTGTGCGGAGGTCAGAAGTGTTTCCGGTAGTTGGGTCTCTCCTACGATGTCGAGGGAGGGTCTCTCTTCTCCTTTCTGCTGTTCTTCGTACTCTCATCTATCTAGCCGCCAAGCTTCTGGGCCATTCTCCTGTGCCTGGCTCCCATCTCATTATGAAAGTGCCACCAGGGGTACAGATGTGTACCACCCCAACTGGTTTTTAACCTAGATTTCAGGGAGCAAACTTAGGCCATCTGGCTTGCGTGGCAAGCATTTTAGCAGCTGAGCCATGCCTTGATGGTTTTGATGGTGCTTTAAGACATAGGATTATCCAACAACTCCGTAGTACAATTAAAAAAAAAAAACTCAGTTACACCATTCTGTGGAGGTCAGAGGGCAACTTGCAGGACTGGAGTCTCTTCTTCTACCAAGTGAGATCTGGGACTTGAACTCAGGTCATCAGTCTTGGTGGCAAGCACCTTTAGCCACTGAACCATCTCATCCCCACCTACAGTCCAATTTCAGAACATTTCATTATCCCTAAATTTCCTTCTGCCCAGTTTCACTTAACATCCCACTCACCGTCATCAGGCATTGTGATTATGCCTTTCTCATCTCATAGAAATCACAGAATAGGTACTGTCTCCCCTGGGTTCTTCTACTCAGCCGTGCGTTTCCAAGGTTCACTTATGTTGTGAACCAACACATAACGGGCTATTCCTTTTTTGTTGCCTAGGAGCACTCCACTGTACGGATGTGCCACATTAGTTCACCATTTGTTTGTTATGGCCTTTTTTTTTTTGGTTTTCGAGACAGGGTTTCTCTGTGTAGCTTTGAAGCCTGTCCTGGTACTCGCTCTGGAGACCAGGCTGGCCTCGAACTCACAGAGATCTGCCTACCTCTGCCTCCCGAGTGCTGGGATTAAAGGCGTGCGCCACCAATGCCCAGCTGTTGATGGGTTTTTAAAGCATTTCCAGGTTGGGTTTATGTCCAGTAATGTGACTGTGCGTGCATACGTGGACATTTTCACGTGGACACATTTTCATTCCTCTTGAGCTGATTTTCTTGGAGCAGGCTTCCTGGGTCTTGAGATGTGTGCTTCTCTCTCCATAACACACTGCCCACAGTTTCCAGTTTTCATCGCCAGAACCCAAAGGTTCCAGCTCTCCTGCATCCTTAGCCCAGGGCTGTGTCTGCCTCTGGGGAGAGCCCCTTGCTGGCAGCTCTGAGCATTTTCTTGTGTTTTCTGTGCTTGTCATTGTAATCTCTCTCGGATGAACTGTCTTTCCAACCTCTCCTCCGATGGCTTGTCTTGCCAGGTCATCTAAGTTTTATGTATTCAGCATACAAGCCTATTACCAAGCATATAATTTACAAATACCCTTTCCCGGTCTGTGGCTTGTCACTGCCGCTCCCCAGCAATGTCCCCTAAAGCGGAAAAGTTTTGAATTTTGATGAAGTTAAATTTATCAATATTTTCTTTCCATCAATCATGCTGTGGCTGTCACACACACACACACACACACACACACACACACACACACACACACACACACATCTTTGTCCAACCCAAGGTTGGGAAGACTTCATTTACATTTCTTCCCTTAAGGATTTAGGGTTTCAGTTCTTTTTGGGGTGATAGTTCATTTCAAGTTACTTTTTTTAATGGTGTAAGGTAAAAGTCTAATGAGTTTTTTTTAAATGTTTTCTTTAAATGTATGGATATCCAGGTTTTCTTGAACTCATAGTTGAAGAAATCATGGTCACTCAGGTGAATCCTGAAAGACCTCTGCTGAACAGCAGTAGACCGTGAATGTCACCATTTCACGTTCCATTGTTCTGGGGGGTCCCAATTTTGTGCCAGTGTCACACCAAATCAGGACTGGTGTGGACTAGTCACCTCGCAAAAGCAACCTAAGGAAGGGAGGGCTTATTTTGGCTCTCAGTTTGAGGCAGTCAGTCATGGTTGGGGGTGTGGTAGTAGGAGCTTGAGACAGCTGATCACGTAGCATCCTCAGTCGGGAGACAGAGGTGGCTGCTGGTACTCGGCTCACTTTCTCCTTTTCATTCAGTCCAGGGTCCTGGCCTCTGGGATGATGGCGCCCATGTTCAGGGTAGGTTTTCTTTACTCAGTTAAATCTCTCTGGAAACGCCTCCAGAGACCTGCCAGGAGCTATGTCTCCTAGTGATTCTGATGTACATTAAACACTGCATCTCTATGGTGAATCTTTCAAGTCTACCTCTTTTGTGGAGTCATTTGGGCTGCTCTGTATCCACATATCAGTTTCTACAGAAGAGCTTCCTGGAGGCGTCTGTACAATTGCAACCAGGAAAGGGTGTGAGGATTGAAAATTGAATCTGATCTAGACCCCACTCTTAAAAAACTCTGGGTGGGCACCATGCTGCCCCAGTGGCATGTTTGAGGGGCTCTAGAGCTGGTAACCTTTCTGAGGGAATGGTCACATCCAGTGGACTTAGGGGTGACACCTGTAACCCCCATGCCCTCTTCCTTAGATTGCAAGTCACAGTCCCATATCACATTCATGCAGTGACAAGGCAGTGAGAACAGGAAACCCAGGGTAGCAAATGCCACTGAATGTCTGCCATGGCCAGCACTGTGCTCAGTGACCAACTCTGGAGGCCCCTGAGAGGCAGGTGACATCACCTCCATTCCACAGAGAAGGAGAGCAAGATCTGAGAGCTGATGTCACTGCCAGTTCCCAGCTGGGGTTGGCACACAAATGATAACCCTGCTTTGGCACAGAGGTTTCTTCCAAGCACTCTTTGGTTTGAGGCAGTGTCTCCCATGGCCCATGTTGGCATCAAATGCCCTGTGAAGCTGAGGATGGCTTTGAACTTGTGGTCCTTTTGCCTTTATCTCCCTGCTACTGGAATTCCAGGGCTTGGTTATAGAGATACTGGGCATGGAAGCCAAGGCTTCCTGCTTGCTAGGGACATGCTCAACCAGCTGAGCCACATCCTCATCCTTGAAAATGGATTTGAACTTAAATCTACACAAGGTTTGACAACTTGTGCAATTGCCCTGCATGGAACGGATGCCTTCCTCCCAATGTAGGGGAGTAAAGCCCTCACTCCTGGAGATACTCAAACAAAAGTCTGGACAGTCAGTTTCCAGAAATGCTGGAGGGACTCAGAGGAGGTGGAGGCTGGTAGCTGAGCCAGCTCATCCCAAACACTCCTTCCAGCTATGGGGACTGTCTTAGTCACTGTTCTATTGCTTGAAGAGACACTGTGATCACAGAAACTCTTACAAAGGAAGACATGTAATTGGGGCTGGCTTATAGTTTCAGAGGTCTGGTCCAATATCATCATGGTGGGACATGGTTGCATGCAGGCAGAGGAGGAGCTGAGAGTTATACACCCGGTTCTGTAGGCGGCAGGACGACAGAGTCACTGGGCTTGGCATGGACTTCTGAAACCTCAAACCCCACCCCCAGTGACTCACTTCCTCCCACACCTCCTAATCCTTTCAAATAGTGTCACTCCCTGGTCACCAAGCATTCAATTCTATGTGCCTATGGGGCCATTCTCCACCACAGGGAGTCAAATGGTCACAATCAAAGCCAGCTGGTCAGCTGACACAGGGCCACACTTTGAATCTATGCCTTTGGCTCCCAGGTTTAATAGCCATGGCTTGCCACTTCTAGAAGGCTCCCTGTGAACACGGAATGCAATATCTCTGTTTTGTAGAGGTGAAGCAGATGGAGGTGCACAGAGGTTGCCACACGGGACACTTCCATGTTGGGAGTTGGACCTGGGTCTTAAGTGGCCATCTCTCTAACCCTGTGGAGCTATGGGTTGGGAGTCTGCTGGTGCCAGGCCAGAGGGAGCTAACCAGACAAGCAGTGACAACCGCCCGCCACTGCTCACTTTCTCACTTAGAAATGCAAATTCTAGGAGGCTACATGGAGAGCTTTGTGTTTTTCACGTCACACAAATTATTCTCTTCTCCCCCAACTCCAAGACCTGTCTGAGATTGTTTGTACTAGAAAAACCAGAGGGAATGGAGACATTTGCTGGAACAGTTCGGTCAAACTCATCCAGGAGGGATTTCCCCGACAGCCTTCCTCCTGCAGGCAAGGCTGGTGGTCCAGTGGTTGTGGGGACACAGCCACTCTCTGTCTTCTTCCTGCAGAGGACCAGAGAGTTGGCTGGGAAAGCAACCCTGGGCAGGTCACACTGCCTGACCCGAATCCCTGTCACTTGAGGACACAAGGGCAGGGCTCTAGTTTCTAGCAGCTGGTGAACTCTTACTTCCTGACCCAGTCCCCACCCCAACTCCCCTACCCCACCAGTCACTTTGCCTGGGGAAACTCACTTGCAGTTATCATCTTAGTCCTCACCATGGACTCACTACCCTGACTTCATAAAAAGCACACTGAGGGTGGGAGATGAAGGGCTAGGAGGCAGAAAAGTGCTGGGCATGCAAGCTTGAGGACCTCAGTTCTGTCCCCAGAACACACCTCAGACAACTGAGCATGGTGACACTTGCCTGTCTCGGTGCTGGGGAGACAGGAGAAGACAGATCCCCGTGACTCATTGGCCATCCTTTACTCAATTGACAAGCCCCAGATCCCAGCAAGAGACTGTTTCTAAAAAGGAGATAGATGGCTCCTGAGGACAGAGCCTGAGATTGACCTCTGGCTAACACATTCATAGGTATGCCCACCCCTGCACCAGCACACATCAACACACACACACACACACACACACACACACACACACACACACACACAACAAAGGGTCAGTTTGAACAACATCAAGTTGCCACTTTTGTAGAACAACAATGGCCTGCTGCTTACTTGCCAGGGGAAGCACATGCCTTCATCTGCGGCCCTCTCCCTTTGAACACAGCAAACCCACCCCTAGTGCTTGAGTCTATCCCTTTTTCTGGCTACATCCTATCAGCTGAGTCATCTGCTTCTGTGTGAACAAGGAGTGTGAATGGTCAGTCAGCTATACCCCCTCAATCCAGAAGTCTCTCCACAACAGGCACTCAGGCTCAGTTAGCTGTGAAGGAGAATTCCTGGCAAGGACTGTGGTCTACAAAAGCTGAGTGACTGGCTAGAATTTCAATACTTTGGAGAGGTTAGAATGTTGCAAGAGCCATTATCTTGGGACTTCTTTAGCCTCCTTAGTAGCCGTGTATTGCCCTCCTGTGTATAAGGCCTAACATCTTTTGTGACCATTAGGTAAATGGTCATGTGTGTTCAGCATGTGTGAACAGACTCCTAGTTTTCATCGGAAGGTCACAAATGTGTCAGATAGCATCCAAAGCTGATAGCCAAGCTTCTCCATGTTTCTGTAACCCACCTATCTAACATAGCAACCAATGTGTTGTTTCATGACTTTCTTCTGTTTCTGTAAAAATTTCATGGACTCAACCAGGCGGTGGTGGCACACGCCTTTAATCCCAACACTCGGGAGGCAGAGGCAGGAGGATCTCTGTGAGCTCGGGACCAGCCTGGTTTACAAGAGCTAGTTCCAGGACAGCCTCCAAAGCCACAGAGAAACCCTGTCTCGAAAAACCAAGAAAATTTCATGGGTTTGCTACCTCATTAGAACATGGAATTTGAGATAACTTAAATCTGAGTTCCCAGGCTGATGAGAAGGTGTTGTTGGGGAAGTATCTGCTGCAGAAGCATGAGGACTTGGGTTTGAGTCCCCAGCACCCATGTAAAATCAGGCATGGTGGTGAGCTGCTGTAACCCAAGACTGGGGATATGCAGATAGGAACACATTAGCTAAACTCCAGATTCCGAAAGGGACCCTGTCTCAGAGAACAAGATGGAGAGAGATGGAGGAAGACATCAGAAGTGAACCTCAGCCTCCATAGGCATGTGCACACACATATAACACCCCTGAACACACACACACACACACACACACACACACACACACACACACACACACAATCACTCACAGTGATTGTAACAAGATACACAAATTTCATGTAAGCTCAAACCAGACCAGATCCCAATATAGATCAGGGAGGTGGGCACGGAGTTCTACCCCTGGCTGAGAAACTATCAGAAATGATAGATTCTGGGAGAGGGAGAGTCAGTGTTCTTTAAGAGTGTAGGCCCTGGTAAGTGGACCATGCTCCAGTGGAAGGCAACACATTGAAAAGTATATAGGCAGCACAAACTGGACTTGATGGGTGAAAAACAAGAGTACACAAAGTTGGGCTGGTAGGGAGGAAAGTGGATTGGGAGGGATGGATATAATCAAAACACATGGAATTCTCAAGCAACAATTAAAAAAACCTCACCAGCAGCAAAGAGAGAAAATTTAATATACTTGACAGTTTATATAAATGAAAAAGATCATTGGTGGACCAGCCTTAAAGATTTGCGTGTCAGCCATCCATGGAACAGAGATGGAGATAGTTGGCCACCCAAGGCTTAGGTTTTCTGGATTTGCAGCCTACCCAGTCAGAGACTACATTTCCCAGCGTCCTTTGCATTTAGTTACAGCCGCATGACCAGTTCTCACCAATGGGATGGTGTGGAACCAAGAAGGTGGAGGTGGGTTGTGGTGGGTGAGGGGTGGGGAGGGATACAGGACTCTGTCCACCTCCTTCCACATCCTGGTAAGGACCATCCTAGGGACTTAGGGAGGGGACAGCCCCAGTAGAAGGATCTTGGAGCCTGACTTACTAGAAAGACCCCCCCCCCCACATCACATATTTAGAAGAACAAGAAATGCGTTTTGAGATCTGGGGTCATTTGTTTCACAGTGACAGTACTACTAACTGATTGTGTCTGGGTCCACTCTCTGCAGTCACTTCCTCCACTCCAGTCTCTGGGGGCTCCCCTTTTCACAGAATGTCTGCAGGCAACCCTAGACCAAGAAGCACTCCAGAGGGTCCCAGGCTCACAGCCAACAGAAAGGACCACATCACATCCTTTTAATAGTTTGATAAGGGTGATGAGTGAGATGGCTCACTGGGAAAGGCACTTACCACCAAGCCTTGGGACAAATTCCTGGAGCCCATGTGGTGGAAGGAGAGAGCTGATCCCCACAATGGGCTCCCCAATGCTGTAGCACAACCCCCACGACAAACACATAAATTAATGTGATAAAATATAATGTGATAAAATAAAAGCCCCAGGCTGCCTATCTGTGAGACTGTCCTAAAAAATTGAGCAACTGTGCCCAGGTATGACAGGGCACACTAGGGTCAGCCAGTGGTACCTGCCTGGTTCCCATACCCAGGCTGTGGTAGGAGGAGAGACTGGATGTTGGGCCTCTGCCTGACACCTCAAATGTGCCTACTTCTTAACCTCCCTGGCGACAGTGTCCTTTGCTATTCAGTGAGGGGATTGGACAGATGGGGGTTGTGGGAGGGGTTTCTTTAGAGAAATGACCTTGGACTATTGTGTGGATCTGAGATCTGGCAAGGCTCAGGCTTCTATGTGGCTCTAGGTTGATTCTCCCCATGTAGCATCTTGCCAGCCTCTTTCCTTTTGTTCTCTCTCAAATCCATGCAGGACGTTTTCTGGAAAGACATCAATGCCAGGGCCTGACATGCGTGGTTTTGAACATCACTTGTCTGTCTCGCCTGCTGCCGGCACTCAGGTTGGGTCAGCTGCCTTGCTGACTCTTTGATCAGAACCTGCCTGTCCTGCTCCTGGGCAGCTGCTTCAAACCGGGAGGCAGAGTTTCCATGTCATCACCAAGAAGGTGGTCCAGCCTCACCTCATGGGAACACTCATCCTGAGGGGCCCTGAGTGTGGAGGGTGATGAAGGCTCTGTCACACACCTCCTCCTCAATGCCTTCCAGGCTGCCTGGGTCACACTGAGCTCTCTGAACTCTGGGGTGACTCCTGCTGCTGCAGCTAATTAATTGTATTTGGTTCTTTAAGTGAACGATTTCCTACTTCTCTGACTCATGTTAAGCCCTTCCGAGCAAGAATGTGTTTTCTGTTCTTGCATTCCCCACAGGTCCTTGGGTAGAGCAAAGTCAAGGAAATCAAATCAAATCAAGATGACATTTATTTAATGTGGGCTAACCGTCAGGCACCCCACTGGGGGCGTTGGCATCCCACTCTAATTTGCTTCTCACCAAGCAGCCCCACAAATGGAATAACTGGACACATATTTTTGCACATAAAGAAACTGATACAAGATAGACAGCGGCTCAAGACCAAGGTCGCACAAAGAGGAAGGAACAGGGGAAATTTCAGTTGTGTATATTTTGTGCTCTCATTCTTTTGGCATCTATTTGTAATTTTAAAAAGTCGTGTGTGTGTGTGTGTGTGTGTGTGTGTGTGTGTGTGTGTGTGTGTGTCTATGTCTTCTGTCATGCTCATGCTACAGTGACCATGTGAAGGTCAGAAGACAGCCTCAGGTCTTGGTCCTTGCCTTCCATCTTGTTCGAGGCAGGGTGCCTGTTGCTCATAGCTGTGTACACCAGGGTAGCTGGCCTAAGAGCTTCCACGGATTGCTCAGTCTCCTCATAGGAGCGTTGGAATTACAGGCATGCACTGTAGTGTCTCCATTCCAGCACTTGCTTCTTTGGCATTCAAACTCAGGTCCTCAGACTTTCTTTCAGTCACTTTACCCACAGAGCCAAGTTCATGGCCCCCATTCAGCATTTCACCAGGCTATAGGCTGGATTCCTGACTGTTGGACGTGGGATGAGGGTGAGCCGGGTGTGTGTTGATGTCTCCAGAACATAGTGGTTAAGGGCAGAGACTCTGGAATCTGCATCCGGGGCTTCAGATCCATGTCAGCAGCTGATCTGTGTGCCACACACAAGCCTCTCTTCGGCTCTGACTGTGTGGGCAGCTGTTAGAATCTGAGCTATTGCTCCATTCTGCTTTGTTTTCCAAACCCTCAGGCTGCACTTATAGAGCACCTACTGTGTACCTGAGGCCATTCAGAGTGCTTCCATGTGTAACTGGTGTTTTGGTGGTCTAGCCCTCTTTGGTCAATATGGAAACAGAAGCTCAGTGCCACTGGGATTCAGACATAGTCTGCCTGGCTCCAGAGCCCTTGCTCACCTCCATGCCTTGCTGACTGCATTTGATAAATGGTGATGGGATTGACTGAATGAAATCACACAGGCAAGCATTGCCAGGCTCACTAGGGTGAGCATCCATATCTCCCCAAGGGGCTACTCCACCATGTCCGTCTTTCCCTAGGATTCTGACTCAGAGTGAAGTCATACTCCCAGGAAGGAGACCCTGGGAGCCACCCCTGACCCTGTCATACAGAGAGGGCTGCCTACTGTGATCCAAGTTGGGTACTGTTCTCAGCCCTGTGGTTGGTAGATTGCCCCTCCTACAATCTGAAAGCAAAGGGCTCCCTGATGGAAGCAGCCCAAAGCCCGGGGCTCAGGTATCTGACCAGATTTCAAAGGCTTGTTATTTGATCTCACGGGCTTCCTTCTCCCCCTACTTAACTGGAGGCTGGTGGTGGCATCCACACGCCACCTCTGACAAGTCTCTGTATTGCCAAGCCATCCCTGGCATAGCTCAGGCTGGCAGTGGAGGCAGAGGAAGCAATCTGGTAGCTGGGGGTGGCAAGGCTTTCAGGCCAGATCCAAAGGCGCCTTCGTCCTTTGTGCCTTTCTTTCCTTTATCTCTCTAGCTGTTTGAAATTCAAGATGCCCTTTGAGGAGGACTCTGTGTCCCAAAGGAAACTGGGGGTCTGTCTAGGTTCCAGGGCTGTGCTACCACCCCCTTCTCTCTCTCTCTCTCTCTCTCTCTCTCTCTCTCTCTCTCTCTCTCTTATATACATATTTCTGCACACAAAAAGGCCCAGGGGAGCTGGAGTTGTGGCTGAGTTGGTAGAGTGCTTGTCTAGTGTACATGTACCCCTGGGTACCATCTCCAGCACCTTATAAAACAGGTGGGATGGTGCACACCTGGATCCCAGCATCTGGGAGGTGGAGGGCAAGGATCAGAAATTCAGGCTCGAGCTGTGTTTTGAATATGCTGGCCCTAAAGACTAGGGCATTAAATACGTAATCCCCAGGTGGTGGCCCTGTTGGGGGAGGCTTGGGAGAGGCAGCCTTGTTGGAGGGGGTGTGTCAATGGAGTAGAGCTTTGAGAGTTCAAAGACTCATGGAATTTTGAGTGTGCTCCCTCTGCTTTGGGCCCTGTGCTTCAAGTTGTGGCTCTTAGCTTCGTGTCCCAGCCACTGCACCTGATGCCTGGCCTGCCACTTACCCACAATGGACTCTTTTCTTTCTGGAACTGTAAACACAGATAAAACCTTCCTCTTTTAAGTAGCCTAGGTTATGGTGTTGCATCAAAGTGACACAAAGTAACTAATACAGCTACTTAGAGAGTTTGTTGCTAGCCCTGACTTCATGAGACCAAGTCTTAGAGAGAAAGAGAGAGAGAGAGAGAGAGAGAGAGAGAGAGAGAGAGAGAGAGAGGGAGGGGGAGGGAGGGAGGGAGGGAGGGAGGGAGGGAGGAGGGAGGGTGGGAGGGAGGGGAGAGGAGAGGAGAGGAGAGGAGAGGAGAGGAGAGGAGAGGAGAGGAGAGAGAGAAAGGTGTAAAGCTAGCATTGTTGTTTGAATGAAAGGTGTCCCCCACAGGCTCAGGTCCCCAGTAGGTGACACTATTTGAGAAGGTTATAGAACTTTGAGTGGGGTAGATAGAGGCTTATTGGAGGAAGTCGGTCACAGGGGTGGGGCGGGGCGGGTTTTGAGGGTTTACAGAGTCACCTCACTTCCTGTTCACTCTCTGCTTCCTGTGTGTGGTTGAGATGTGATCAGCCAGCTTCCTTGCTCTGCCCACCCAATGCTGTGCTTTCTCTACCACAGTGAACTCCCCCTGGAAACATAAATCAAAACAAACCTTTCTTCTTAATCAGCTTTTGTTCCGAATGCTTTAACCCAGCAACAAGAAAAGTAACAAATACAGATGGATACAGAAGAAACCATTTTCTCAGCATTGAGCATTTGTCCAACACTTCAGAGGCACGCACTGTGCTCAGGTACATGTCCACTGACCTTCCTCCACCAACACCAGAGCGACACCAGAGCCCCCAGTAGTGTGCCATCTTACTGATGAGGCACCGAGCTGAACCTTTGCTCACACAGGCCGAGACTGGTGACACAGTTTCAAAGCAAGACCCACATCAATGCCAACTGCACTGTTACTGCCTGCTGTGCAAGCCAGGGATGTTCCCTGTGTCCCTCAGTCCCCTGATGCCCATTGACTGTTAGCAAATAATATCTGACCCCCACCCTGCCCCACAACCCCTGCAAAGAAGTAACATGCTGCCCAAATTGTGGGCAGGAAAGTTTGCCTGGAGGAGGGAGATGGATGGCTCTGCTTTTGAATCTGTGGATTTCTTGAGACCTCGCTAACAGTGCAGCTGACTAGAGGGCTTCATTTGACATAAACCAATCCCCCCTCCCTGCTTCTGGATGCTATAATGTCTGAACTCCCTCTAGAGGCTCCAGGGGAGAGACTCCCCCCCCAGCTGCTGCTGGGAGTGCTGGCACTCTTTGGCACCAACTGGCTGGCAGATGTACCATGGCAACCCATTTCTGTTATCATGCGTCTTCTCCCATCTCAGTACCACTGGGATTACAGGCGTGCATCACCTGGCTTTTTACCCTGGGTTTCTGGGGATCCAACTCAGGTTCTCTCATAGGCTGCACTCTGAGGCTCCAAATAGACACTGGTTGGTGGGGAGGTGCACTCACCCACACGGGTGCTAACCCACCCCTTGCCAGGTGTTGTTTTAGAAAGACATTTACCTTGCTGGCACTGATGGCCTTACTGGCCATGTTGTAGTCATCAGGGCCTATGAGCATGGGACTCATGAGACAAATGGAATGCACACACTGGGCACCTGGCAGTCTGCCGACTGCAAACAGAACAGCGATTCCCTTGTACTGTTCTATCATTAAATGGACACGAGGCGAGAGTGGGCGGATGGCAGTGTTTGCTTTTGTAATGGGATATATTTAGCAGGTAACGGATTCCAATAGGCAAAGCAAATGCATTCATTTATTTATGCATTTGTAATCACTGGGGCTTAAGGGATAATGGCAAATGCCTTGCTTCTTGCCCAAGGTTGGAACCCAGTGAGGAACAGGTACCCAAATCAGCCAGAAGGAAGTCATATGTCATCCTGACTGCAGATGAAACTGTCTGCAGGGTGTGGCCTCTGGTGGTTAGCCCCAAGACAGAGATGCCCCAGACTGGCAGCAAGCATCTTCTGGCTTAATCTATTCCTGGCCTAGGGAACACTTTCTGCAGGCAGAGAAGGTGAAGTAGGTCATGTGTGCTTGAAACCCCTTCCAGAGTCACCTGTTGGAAGGCTGGGGGAGGAGAGAAGCTGGTGGTGAGGTAGTGACTGGAGTGTGTGTGTGTGCGCGCGGTGTGCGTTGTGCGGTGTGTGTGTGTGTGTGTGTGTGTGTGTGTGTGTGTGTGTGTGTTGGCAGGGTGATAAGAACCTTCATGAGGAGTTCCCTCCCAGCTGTAACTGCAATCCTGATGCTGTTAGTCCTTTCTGGCCATGGGCCCAGTCACCAGTGGCTTGGCTGCTCTGGGCCTCAGTTTTCTCACCTGAGAGCTGGAGATGCTAAGGGATCTTGGCTCACAGGCCTGTGTGTGAGTGGAATGGTTTGCTCTCCAGGAAGTGCTGCCCTGTGTCTGATTGGAAGTCATGCTTTATCTGTCCAGCTTCTGCTTATCGTTCAGAGCATCTGTGTGGTACTCAGAGCCAGATTAAGGATATGGACTGCTCTAATTGTCTTGTGGATGCATTGGCATAGGGATCCCCCATCCCACAGAAATGACTGTAGAGTGTCATTGGAGGTCGTCAGCCCCCAACTGCTCTCTCTTCTTGTGGTTGCTTTGGTCAGTGCTAGGAGCCATGATCAGGTAGGGGACAATTACAGGGATGGCATTCTGTCCAGTCACTGAACAGAAGAGAGTGGTCATCTCCAACACCCTATCTCTTTCTGTCCTGGAGGTGAGGGAAAAGAGAGAGAGAGAGAGAGAGAGAGAGAGAGAGAGAGAGAGAGAGAGAGAGAGAGATGAGCAGAGGGGACCTCAAAAGCCAGATGATACAGGCTTACTCCCCAGAGGAGAAGTCAGGCTCCTCTAGTCCTGGTGGTGGGCATCCCAGGCATACTGTGTCCATGGCCACTGGTATAGGACTCATACTGTGTCCATGGCCACCGGTATAGGACTCATCTCCTTCATAAAGCCCATAAAGTCTGCTCACCATGCAGACTACTGTCTGTTCTCTTCTAGTCTTCTCCTTCTCCTGTTCATTCACATGGGAGGGTTTAACCCCACTTAGCCACTGTTGGGTCCTCCCAAAATTCTACATGCTGTCTCTCCCTGGCCTTTGCACAAGCTGTTCCCCGGGCCTGGAGAACCCTTTATTCACCTCTCACCTTCCACCTTTCTCAGCTCTCACTGCCAACTCTGACTTAGCTCTCAGCCCTCCACTCAGTGATCACCTCTTCTGTCTCCCTGTGCCTCGCTTCCTCTGCTTCCTCTAAATACAACGATCTCACTGATTGCATGTAGATTGCATCTTTCTGGAGAATGAGATGCATAGGTGTGTGTGCGTGTGCGTGTGCGTGTGCGTGTGCGTGTGCGTGTGCGTGTGTGTGTGTGTGTGTGTGTGTGTGTGTGTGTATGGATGATGAATGGATGTGTGGATACATGGGTGATGGATGAACGGATGGGTGGATACATGAACAGTTGGATGGATGTCGGATGGACAGAGAGATGTGTGAGCATGAATGTATGCATGCATAGATGGGTGGAAGGATGCATGGATGGTGGATGATGGATGGGTGAATGCATGCAAGGATGGTTGGATGGGTGCATTCATGGATCGACAGATAAAGTGTCGTGAGTGTATGCATGTGTGCCTGTGTGATGACTGGTGGACAGATGAATGGATGCACGTGTCTGTATGTATGCAGACCTGGATACACAGATTCACGTGTAAATGACTGATTGATGATGACACATCTTTCCATCCATGAATTCATGAATCCATCCATACATCCTTTGGTTCATGCATGCTCCCGGCACTGACCACCTCCCTCCAAGGACGGTAGCCCACCCAGTCCCATTTGCACACCTGGGCTCCTCTGAGACCTTTGAAGACCCTGGCAAAGTCCCAGAGACATTGCCACCATCCAAAACAATCATCAGGTAACCGATGCCCATAAAACCTGGGGCTCCTCTCCTATGATCATCAAGCTCACTGTTCACCACGCATCTCCTTCACACCGTTTCAGGCTCTTGGTAGAAGCTGAGAGGCCACTGTCACACAGGCCTAGAGAGGAGGCTCAGACAGGAGCGATCCCACTAGGAAGCACTAAAAATAGGATTTAGCCCAGGGCTGCCAGTCTGAGAGTCCCTGCTGCATAACATGAGGGGCTGGGCTAGATCAGAGGTTTGTAAAATGTTTGTAGTGGAGAGCAGCTTTGTTCAAACAGAGTTGTACGCGGAAACTCTCAGTAGAATGCAGATAAAAGCAGAGTGGGTCTGATTGAAGCTGAAGCCTGGGTGGGTGGGTGAGAGGGAGGGGCTGGTGGGCCCTTTCCAACTCCCCTCCTCTTCTGCACCTGGCAGGGATCTGTTGGATTTCCTGGGTCTGGAGTCCCTGAGAGGGTGAATCTCATCTCAAGTGTTGTGATGACACAGGGTAATTGGGGTTACTTGGAGGATGTTGGGGACCTGAAATTTCCTAAGTCCATCAGCCTTACCTGGAGAAGAACCTGCCTGGTTTCTAAGGCAGCCCATGAACCAGGACATATCTGTTTCTGGGTCCCTCTCCAGGTCCAGTGTGACCCAGCCTGGGTCTCTCTCTGACCACACCCTCTAGAAGAACAGGGCAAGGGCAATCTGGAGCCCCTCTGCCCTTTGTCTACAGGTTGGTAGGAGCAGGGGAGAACTCCAATTCTGCAGCTTATTCTGGCAACCACATTCAGCACCTGTGCATGGCTCGGCACAGACTGGACAGACTGGGATGTGCGTAGAGGGAGACTGGGCAGGCCCGGGATGTCCCAGCCCAGCTCTAGCATGGTTAGAGTTGTGGAGAGCTGTTCCCAGCATGGCTGGGGACCTGGCCCTCAAGGTGCTGATGGTCTCCCAAATCCGGGCGATTTTGGGCTGTAGCATGAGTCTTTTGTACGTTATAGAAGATCATGTTGCTAGGTTCGGGGGGATGAAGAATAAAATACGGAAGAGAGCCCAGGGACTCAGCGAAGGAATGTATACTCTGAAAAGGAGGAGGGGGCTTTGGTTCAGAGTCAGGGGACCAAAGGGGGGTGCTCAGGGCGTCATTCCCTCCATAGATACTGACTGCTTTGGGATGGGTCTTTTGAGACAAGGGGTCCAAAGTGGGATTTGTTCCTCAGGGTCTGGTTTGGGAGAAGATTCCATCCCAATGCATCTTCCCCGAGAAATGCCTGGCCCCACGCCTCTGTCCCCACTGTGACCCCTCTTTTCAGCCCATTTCCCTGCCTAGTGGTTTTGAGCTCATTAAAGCTCTACCTACTGGCTGCAGACCCTGGGCCCAATCTACCCCCAGATGGCAACTGGGAGGCTTAAATCATTGTCGAAGCAATGGCCTGCCTCAGCTTTCCATCTTAAAGGTGTTGGATGAGGGTCCCTCCTCCCCCCGAGCCAGGCCGCTCCAGAAGGCTGACATTGGGAACTGAGCTCTGTGCCTCCCCGTACCCCTCCCTCCAACTGCAGCGAGCTGGGAGTGAAGGAAGCTGAGCGCCTCCAGGATTTCACAGAAAAGGCCGTCAGTCTCTTCAAGTGGACTCTGGGAAGTCCATTTGGCTTATTAGCAAACACTCTTGGCACAGTTCACAGGCAGCAAATTGGATGGGAGTTCACGGAAGTCAGGGGGCATGTTTGTCACCTCCACTCCTTCACCTGGCTTGCTGCTCCCAGCTGCTGAGGAAAGCCAACGTTGGTCTTGGGGAGGAGGGGCCAGAGGAAAGAATGACTCCCCTCTAGAAAAGCTGCTTGGGTTGACTGCAGGCTGCCCTCATCCTGGGCACAGGGTCCTGCTTTGGGCTCTGAGCTCTATGGCGGGCTGAGCACATGACCTTGGCCAAGGTCTTTGTAAAAGTCTGGGCCTGGGCAAGCAGGGTGTCAGCTGGCTGAGTGACTGCACACAGCTCTCACTATCCTCCTGGTCCTGAGCCCTACCTTTCTCAGCTGTCAAGCAGGGAGGGCCCTTCACTTCTTGTCACTGGGCACTCATATAGAACCTCATTGGGTGCTAAGAGAGTAGCACTGGGGACCGGGCCATCGGGAGCAGTGTGGTGGCCAGCACCTGGCACCTTTGCGCCCTCCCCCACCACTCGGGCATCCCCCACACTGTGAGTCACTACAAGGCAGCTGCAGACCAGGCCAGGCTGAGACATCTGCTTTGGTTCCTCCCCTACTTCCTTCTCTTCTTCCGCCTTCTCAGGGTCCTCTCCCCTCCCTGCCTCATGCATGGCTCTTACATTCCCCGTCCCAGCTCTCACTCCCAAGCCGCTGGACCAGAGAGGGCAAGCTGTGCCTGCCCAGCCTTTGTCTATAAAGAAGGGGGGGCACAAATGTAGGCCAGCGAGATGGAATAGCAGGATGGGGGTGGGATGAGCTGGTGAGCACAAGAGGGGTTCCAGAAAGACTGTGGTGGTGACTGTGTCCTCCTCTAGAGCAGGGGGTGGGGGACATCCTCCCTCCATGTCTGGAGTCCATCATACCCCCTGATAGGGAGGATGGAGAAGGCTAAGGGCCGCTTGTCCTGGCAATATCTGCAGGGTCTCTCTACCTGTCCCCAGCCACTCATCTCCCCTCTCCACTCATCGCAAGTCTGGCATCATGCATTTAAACCCCACAGACATTGTAGGGCATCCCAACCATCCTCCTCCATACCAGCAAGGTCTTGTGTCTAACCAACACTCGTCCCTTGCTCCTGCCCCTGCTGTAGCTCTTCGTTGACCCACTGAACTTGAAGACTCAGAAACTGGTAAAGATCCCCTCTGAGATCAGACAGCCCACCTTGGACTTGCCTGTTTCTTCACACCCACCCACATATATTTGTCCACATGTGCTCACCCACTCATACCCACCCAACCATCACCAGTCCACAGGTACCCACCCACTTGCACCCACTTGCACCCACGTGCCATGTAGTTCCCAGACTCTCAACTTCTCTGGAGTCATGCCTGGTTCAAATCCCAGAGCCATCACTTAAAGTGGAATGGTTCACAGGTCACCAAACCCTAAAAGTATCTTTCTTTTCCCTGGGGGACCTCCTGCAGTCTATGGGAGCTGGGGACAGGCTCACTGTGAAGCAGAGGTAAGGTGTGTAGACGTGGACCTGAGGGTGGAGAGCAGTGTCACACACTCGGGGTCTGAGGCTAGAGAGGTCTGCTTCACCCCCAGCCCTCCAGGAGGACATGTGAGTTAGTGTCTGTGTGTCATCCTCCTCGTAGACAGCCATAGCTCTCTCTCCAAGATTACACCGAGAAGACAGAGACAAGAAGGGCGGAGCGCTTGAACTGCTCTCTGAAGACAGCAGCTGGTGCTGCTTACGATGTTCTTAAAACATAGGTTCCTTGCTTGCATTTGTGTGTCCATCCATGTCCACCTGTGTCATGCATGCCCATGTGTATACATGCATGTTCATGTGTGTTCATGCATGTCTGTGTGTGCATGCATGTTCATGTGTGTTCATGCATGTCTGTGTGTGCATGCATGTCTCTGTGTGCATGCATGTCTGTGTGTGCACATGCATGTTCATGTGTGTGCATGCATGTCTGTGTGTATACATGCATGTTCATGTGTGTTCATGCATGTCTGTGTGTGCACATGCATGTTCATGTGTGTTCATGCATGCCCATGTGTATACATGCATGTTCATGTGTGTTCATGCATGTCTGTGTGTGCATGCATGTTCATGTGTGTTCATGCATGTCTGTGTGTGCATGCATGTCTCTGTGTGCATGCATGTCTGTGTGTGCACATGCATGTTCATGTGTGTGCATGCATGTCTGTGTGTATACATGCATGTTCATGTGTGTGCATGCATGTCTGTGTGTGCACATGCATGTTCATGTGTGTTCATGCATGTCTGTGTGTATACATGCATGTTCATGTGTGTTCATGCATGTCTGTGTGTGCACATGCATGTTCATGTGTGTTCATGCATGCCCATGTGTATACATGCATGTTCATGTGTGCTCATGCATGTCTGTGTGTGCACATGCATGTTCATGTGTGCTCATGCATGTCTGTGTGTGCACATGCATGTTCATGTGTGTTCATGCATGTCTGTGTGTGCACATGCATGTTCATGTGTGCTCATGCATGTCTGTGTGTGCACATGTGTGTTCATGTTCCTCACGCACACGCATGAGGAAATCAGAGGTTAGCCTCAGGTGTCTGGTGAGGGATGTCCTTCTGTATGCTGTGTATGTATATTTCTCTTATTGGTTGGTGAATAAAGCTGTTTCGGCCAAAGGACAGGCAGGATGTAGCCAGGCAGGAAGTATAGGCAGGGCTACCAGACTAGGAGAAAGCTTGGAAGGGGAACCCAGAGAGTGAGTCTCGAGAGAGAGACCATGTAGCTGATGAGGAGCAAGAGGTCCGGGTATCACAGTAAGCCAAGACCACATGGAGTACACAGAGTAATAGAAAAGGTTAGTAATTAAGAGAGAGCTAGACAATAAGAAGCCTGAGCAATCAGCCAAACAGTTTATAATTAATATAAGCCTCTGTGTGTTTATTTGGGACTAAACAGCTTCAGGACTAGGCAGGGCAGAAAGTTCCCTCCACAGGTGTTACTCTTCAGGAGCTGTCCACTTTGTTTTTGAGACAGTCTCTCAGTGGCCTGGAGCTTGACAATCCTTTCCTCACACCCAGCTTTTTACAAGAGGGTTGGGGACAGAACCACTCAGAACAGCATGGCAGTTGACTGAGCCATCTCCCTAACCCTGGTACATATATTTTCTTTTCGTATCTTGGGTTAGACCACTCAGAGTCACAGAAATCTCTTTTTGGGCTAAGTTTCTTACCTAAACCCCAGAGTTTTCCAGAACATTCGAAGTCATTACCAGAAATCTGTTCTGTGAAACAGAATGAGATTTAGTTGGTTTGTAAAAGAAATGAGTCTGTTGGCTCCTGGCTCCCACCCTAGACCCTAGCTTCCCCTTGCTGGGTGTGTCCACTTACAGATACACCAGGGTGAGTCCCAAGGATCCCCATGGCTTCCCACCCCATCCCCTTCTCCTGTCACTGGCATCAGTGGTCTGAGCCCCAGGGACTCCAGTTGAGGTCACAGTTCTAGTGGAGTCAGTCTGTGAGGCGATTCTTTAATTTTCCAATCAGCAGGGAGCTGGCTGCTCTCTGTGTCCCGACAGGGAACAGCGAAGTAACTGAACAGTGAAAACCTTGATTCCCAGCAATAGTGCTGGTGAGGCATGCTCCCAACAGTATGCCTGCTCCCCACAGTACACCTGCTCCCCGATAGTATGCCTGCTCCCCCACAGTAGCCTGCTCCCCAACAGTAGCCTGCTCCCCGATACTATGCCTGCTCCCCCACAGTAGCCTGCTCCCCCACAGTAGCCTGCTCCGCGATAGTTTGCCTCCTCCCAACAGTACACATGCTCCCTCATAGTATGCCTGATCCCCAATAGTTTGTACCACAGGCCGGTTCTGACTCCTGGGGGAGTATTCTGTCCCACTCTACAGAAGAGTAGCTAAGGCTCAAGACATATAATGTCAAGCTTGTCTGACCCCTTGGATGGGGACAGTGATGGGACCGGGATTCAGGCTTCCTGGGTCCTGTGTGGAACTGTGGCCTGAGGTCTGCCAGCAGACACCTCAAGGAGTCAGAGTCTCATCCCTGGCAATTGTTACTTCTCTCTAGTCTCCTGCATGTCTGGCACTTTTCTGATGTGGCCTGGGAGATCTTGTTGCTATGACTTCCTAGCCTCCTTCCTCCGTGACTTCCCAACTGTGCATCTTGGTCAGATAACATAACCTCTCTGTGCTTCTCTCTTCTTACCCATCAAATGTAGACGGTATGTGTTCTTTCCTCATGGTGTTGGTAGTGACTGTTGGAGATGCTCTTGTAACTGCCAGCCCCCACCCCAGCCCCACGAGCTCTTTTTACTGGGAAAGTGTACCCAGTCCCTACCTGCCAAGAGTGCCCTTTCCTAAAGGTCACCCTGGCCACTAGAGCCACTTGTCAGGAGAGATTGGGGTGGCCACTGGTCAGAAATAGCCTGGTGTGTGTATATCTAGAAAGCCCAAGATCATGGTTAATATGTCTGAGAGATGACAAGATGGCATGCTCTAATCACACTATAAAGTGGGTGTCATGAATGGCCGACCATGCCACATGGTAACTATTTAAACAACCCATTACTATCATCGCTGGGTCAGTCACTGTTTCTGGCTGATCTGCCTGGAGTAAAGAGGGAGATGGAAATGGAGAAAAAGGAAGGAGGGTCAGAACCAGACAACTTTATCAGCTTTGTTATAGAGGGTTCTTGACAAGCTGGGTATGGTGGCACACACCTAGAATCCAAGCACCTGGGAGGTGGAGGCAGGGGCAACAGGAGTTCAAGGTCACCCTCAGCTACATTCGACCCTGTCTCAAAAGTAAAAAGAGAAGGTGGAGGGGGGCTTCCAGCACCCGGAAGGCTGAGTTCTAGATGTTTCCAACTGGTAACAAAGTAGCGAGATAGATCAGGTAACAGTGTGACCCCGCATAGCTCCAAATAATGATCTAATCAAAGGAACAGTGGTCGAAGACATGGCTGCCTGATAGATTTCTTGTCCAGCATGCTCATGTTCCTGGGTTTCATCCTCAGCAATGGAAAAATAAAATCAATAAGCAGCAGACAGACTTCATCGCAGGGCACAACTATGATGGATGCACTGTGGCTGCTGGGAGTGCCACAGTGAAAATGGTGTCAGCCCTGAAGGAAAGTGAACTGTGATCTACTAGTGATGCCTGCACAGGGTACCAGACAAGGGAGTGATGGCGGCTGTGCAGAGTACCCGCCACAGATGGACAGCTGAGGATGAAGGTTCTCTCCAGCTCTGATGCCTGTGATGTGACTCTAAGACACTCCTTAGAGGCAGGGTTCTGTCAGTGCCTGGAGGAGCGAGGGCAAGTCGAGGAACTTGTGAGGAAAGCCATGCAGACAGGATCTCAGACCTCCTGCTGAGAGCCTGCCTGTGCTGCCCCCAACCTGGGATGAGGTCTAGCCTTCAGCCACCCACAGCCCCAGCCAGCCCCTGGCCTGCAGCCACCAGGTAAGGACCTGGAATTTTAACTCAGAAAATAGAAGGATGGGTGCTTCTTGTTTTTTTGTTTTGTTTTGTTTTGTTTTGTTTTGTTTTTTGTTTTGTTTTGTTTTTTTTAAGCTGCTGTGGTTTGGGAGGGTAATGAGTTTTGTTGTGGAAGGGTCCCTGCTGTGGGTGATTGGTCCCTAGATCCTGCAGGACTTATGAGAAGCAAGGAACATGACTCTCCAGATTGCCAGGGAGATAGGAAGTGGCTCCCCACTGGCTTCCATCTGCCTCCGTCCAAAGGCCTCCTCAGTCACCCAATCAGTGCTCCCTGCACGTGTGTGTGTGTGTGTGTGTGTGTGTGTGTGTGTGTGTGTGTGTACACGCATGCGCATGCACGCATGCATGCACATGTATGTGAAGTATCTCTGGGGGCACCCCATGTCACCAAGGGCATGGCAAGGGCTCTAAAACAAAGCAGAGGATTTGGTGACCTGATTGAGCCCAAGACACAGTGTCCATGGTGGCAAGAGAAAGAGGTGGGGCTGAGCTGTGCCACAGGAGGCATCTGCCACACTGAGCCCCAGTTAGACTGAGCTTCTGTGAAAGTGGCCCCTGACTGAGTACCCTCTGGGGGCAGGGGAGAGGGTGGCAGGTGGTGTCCATGCTGGGCCGGTCAGCCACCGGTGTGCGCACAAGAGAAGCCTTTCTCTGTCCTTGGTTGTAACAGCAGAGGGTCAGGCCCAGGAGGAGGAGGACATCCTGCAGAGCCCCTTCCAGGCAGGGGCTCATTCTGTTTGCCTCATCTCCCTCCTCCCTGAAGAAGGAGACTGGGCTGTGCTGAGCACTGATGGGGAGGAAGGGAGGGTACGTGAGAGGAAGAAAGGGAGATGGGGGAGGAAGAGAGGAATGGAGAGAGACAGTTGCTTGGCACTGGCTCCAGCAGGTTGGATCCTGGCACACAGCACAGCCCTGGGGACAGCCCCAGGCCCCCTTCTTTCCCAGCGGTGTTTTGATGGAGCGATAATTCTATTCTTTGGAAGATTGGCAGAAAACTCACAGCCCCTGGGGCCTCACTTCCTGAAAACTGGCCCAGAACAAGGTTTCTTTGTGCTGGGAGCACCAGGTGGAGCTTCTGGGAAGGGGTCTCAGGTCTGTGATTACAGCATCAGCCCCCCCCCCATCACCAGAGACCTCATGACACCTTTTGTGTCCTAGCTGTGATGACAATTGGCCCCATTTGACAGATGAGGAGGTGAGGCCCAGAGTGGTAAAATTCTTGTCCGAGTTCAGACAGACAGATGCTGGGAGAGAGTGCAATAGGACAGTTTTTAAATGCCCCTCCTCCCATATGCTATCTGATCTATGAGAAGGAGACTGCACTGGAGTGAATCTTAAGTGGTGGCTGGAGTCATAAACCAGAACCCTGGGGCACGGCCTGATCCCAGGCAAGCAGGTTCTCACCAGAGAGTCCCTTTCCCTTCAGATAGAAAGGGGTTGGATGCGGGAGGCTACTGTCCTGCCAGAAGGACCCTGGCTGAGAGTCACAGGAAGGACCTTCTCAGACCTCAGGCAAGTATGCTTGTAGACAGGTCCCCAAACCTGAAGGTTGGCACAGCTAAACCCATTCCACAGAGGAGATAGAGGCTCTGAGAGGCCAGTTAACCTCCTCAGAGATGCAGAACTCGAAGATCTGGAAGCAATATTGGAACCCAGGCACATGCAGCCACCAGCCCAGCTTCCTGAGGGTTTCTTCCAGTGGTTTTACCTGTTGCCTTTGTCACGCATCTCTCGTTTGCCTGGTGTGATGACAGGTGATTTCAGGAGAGGTGTCTCTGCATCATCCACAAAGCTCTCATTCGCAAGTGGGGAAAACCCTGTGTCAGTTTCTCTGTTAGTTGCTGTGACAAAATGCCTGACCAAAAGCAAGGCGAGGCTCACCATTGAGGAAGCCGCCCATCAAGGCACCAAGGCTCACAGCTGAGGGCGTGGTCCATCATGGCGGGAAGGCGTGGTGGCAAGAGCAGGATGTGGTAGATTACATCACATCTGTGGTCAGGGAGCAATGGACAGGACGTGGGGGAGTGATGTGGAATGTACTGTGTTGTGTATGTTTACCTTATTGATTATTAAATAAAATACTGTTTGGCCAATGAGACAGCATGTTAGATGGGACTAGGAGTCAAAGAGGATTCTGGGAAATGTAGTAGAGACGTGGTGATCCAGGCAGGAAGTGACATAGCAAGGAGACTCTTTTTTAAGCGAAGGAGAAATAGGAAGGGTCCCCTTTTTCCCCTTGCTCCTCCAGTAGCACAATGTGATCCACAGACAAGGAGGGACGCCAATAAGACGTTCAATAAGATAAGTCTTATAAAATATATAGATTTATGATAATTAAGACTGAGCTAACAGATGAGAATCCTAGTCATTGGCCAAGCAGCTTTGTACCTAATACAAGTTTCTGTGTATTCATTTCGGCCTAACTCGGGCAGGCGGCTGGCATAAAGCACACATGTGGCAGTGGGGCTCGGCGGCTTTTGGAGGAAAGATTTATCGTAACAGGGGAGGGATATCAAAACTCAAGGCTTGCCCCAGTGGCCCTTTGGTCTGAGTGAACCCACCTTATCACTCTAAGATGGACCTTTCCCACGTAACTGTCCCCAGACTTCTGCTCACCACAGTGGACAGTGGCCACCTCCCACCCGAAGTCTGCGTAGCCGGCAGGTCTCTGATTGGCTTTTTACGCCACTCCTGGGCCAATCAGTGCATCTAGGGTGATGGGATTCTGTGATTGGCCAGGCACAGGTCACATGTGTGTGGTGGGCTCCTGTGGTGGACAGTCCAAATCACAGGGACACTCACACACCTGGTGGACAGTCCAAATCACAGGGACACTCACACACCCAGCGGACAGTCCAAATCACAGGGACACTCACACACCCAGTGGACAGTCCAAATCACAGGGACACTCACACACCCAGAGAGAAGTACAACAATGTCTCAGACAAGGGCATAGTAGTTAAGAGGTTGAGCACTGTCCAGACCACAGAGGGGGGAGTGACCCTGCACCTATAATGAGACACCTTGGTTGTGCAGGGCTGTCGAGAGAGGGAGACCCCACCCTACCAACAGGGCAGCCACATCTTCCTGGGAATGGCCAAGTTTGAAAGGAACTTTGCATTTGAACAAAGGTCACAGGCAGTGACAGAGAAGTTGGCACGGTCTGTGGTGATTAATTGCTGAGTTTGTGGTTCAGGCAGAAAGTGCTCCTGGAGTTCACAGCAGACACCATGCTGGAGTGGGGTAAGTAGGTCTCAAAGTGACATTCTGAACTTGGCCTTGAAGAGCAGCAAAAGCTAAAGAGATAGTGAGGCAGGGCCCATGGACCCTGGAGGTTCTGAGATGCTGTGGTATAGAAAAGTTTACAAGTTCAAATCTTAGCTCTGCCACTGAGGAGCTGTGCAGCCTTGGGCAAGTTACCTCACCTCTCTGATCATCAGGGTTCCCAGGCATAGATAGGAAGAGAGGTTCCCTGCTCTGCCTACCTTGTTTGGCCATTGTGAAGATGGAATGAAGTTATGTGAACGACAGTGACTTTTGAACATAAACCGTGGTTACAGATGGCCAGCCCCCGGTGTGTTTGTCCTTAGCGTCCCAGGGTCTAAGGAAGACTTGTTCCACAGCTCCTCTGTCAACCCCCTGTGATGCATTCTAAAATGGATTTAAAGCCCAAGTCACCTGCTACTTACCTCGGCAACCTTGTGCCTTGAAGCTCCATTGTGGGGACTCAAACATGGCACTCATGCAAGAACCCAGTCCAGTGTATGACCTGAGCTGTCTCAGCCCCTGTAAATGCTTTTTCCTTTCCAGGATGCCCTTAAGGGACCACTTGCTTAATATTCAGAGGCAGGAGTCCGGAAAGTGGATCACTCTGATTGGCCAGAGCCTGGTCACATGACCAGCAAGGGTTGAGGGTCTATTGGTCCTTCCTGCCCAGTCAGCCAATGCTGCTTCTGGCCAGATCTGGCTCTGGATTTACTTAAGAACTAAGCATGATGTTGCCATGGATAAAGAGCTTCCTTATGGGAAACCCCAAAGGCCAATCAGATCTACAAGTCTCGAAGTCCTCACTTGCTGGTTCTCAATGGCCATTTCCTCTGATCTGGTTAGCTGTAATGACCCCTGTCCTAGTCCCATTTCTGTAGCTGTGATAAAGTACCCTGACAAAAAGTAACTTGAGAGCAAAGGGGTTTATTTCAGCTCACAGTTTCAGGTCACAATCCTTCACTATGGGGAAGTCAAGGCAAGAACTTCAAGCAGCTAGTCACATCGCATATCACACCCATAGTCAAGAGCAGAGAGAGATGCATGCATGCGTGCTCCCAAGTCTCCATTCCTCTACTCTTACACAGTTTAGGACCCACTGCCAAGGGAATGGTGCCACCCACAGTGGGCAGAGCCTTCCCATATCAATTAACTTAAGATGATTTCCCACAGACATAGGTCAACCCAATGTAGACAATCCCTCATTGAGACTGTCTTCTCAGGTAACTCTAGGTTGTGTCAAGTTGACAACCAAAGCTAGCCCATAAGCTCACTCTTCTGTAACTCAGTGTATGATGAGGAGAAGGGGGCTTTTCAGAGAGTTACAGGAGATGTCTTCTGGCTATGTAAAAGTTTGGGGTGTCACCTCTTTCCTGGGGTCACAACTTTCCTACATTAGGCCAGCCTGCCCTCTGTATCTGAGGGTTGCTCCCAGCAGATGTAACCCATGTGGATGCAATGTTACATGAAAATGATACTACATCAGTGTTGAACATGCACAGACCGTTTCCTAGATAATAAATACACTTTCAGTGACTGTCCATGCTGAGTTTACACCTAGTAGGTATTATATATCACCTAGAGACGATTTAAATTATCCTGGGAGATGAGGGTTTATGCAGACACCTTTCACAGAAGGTGTGAACATCCACAGAGTTTGGTGTCCTGAGCAAGTGTCCTGGAACCTCTTTCTCCTTCCTCTTCCCCCTTGTTCAGGACAGTTGGACTTAAAATGCAGGTGTGTGTGTGTGTGTGTGTGTGTGTGTGTGTGTGTGTGTGTGTGTGTGTGTAGGGGTGTTAAAGCATATAGGGGGCTTCACTGGCGACTTGGCACACATGGATGATGTAATTGGGGAGCATTCTGATGCTGGAGGGAAGCTGTAGTAGCTCCACACTGTAGAGAGCAGAGAGAGTTTGCAGTCCAAGATGTTGAACTCGGTGGGGAAAGGTGGACCACAGCGTCCCTGATGCCGCTCAGCTGCTGCATGGAGCACAGGCAGCCACGATGGGAGGCCTCCCATACTCAGTGACGTCTCTCCCACTGGCCAGGCATTTCTAGAGCCACTTGCCAGAGGACTCTGGAACTGGCCTGCTAGGGCAGCCTTCTTGGGCAGCTGAGGAATCAAGGGTGGATCCAGGCCCAGCACTGACCAGAGATCACAAGCAGATTCTGTCTAAAGTCCATCAGTCCCTCTGATGGCCCAGAACAAGACGTGTGTGTGTGTGTGTGTGTGTGTGTGTGTGTGTGTGTGTGTGTACATGCACGTGCGCACATGCACACCCATGAAAATCAGGAATCATCCTCCATTGCTCTTCCATTTTGTCTCTCAATCAAACCCAGAGCTTGCCACATTGTCTAATTGCTCTGGGGGACCCCCTGTTTGCCTTGCAAGGCTGGAATTTCAGGCAGGCTACCATGAATATCCCACATGTATGAGGGTTCTGGAGGTCTGAACTTAGGTCCTGACACTTTTATGGCAAGCACTTAACCACTGATCCAACTCTTCCAGTGCCATAGACCTCACCTTTTAAAGGCACCACACCCTTAAAACCTTCCATTCTGGAACCAAACCTCCTAGACAGGAGCCCTGTCGGACCTCACCTCACCTCACCTAAACCGTGACACTTAGCTA